>NC_088356.1:18677500-18977500 GCF_036884655.1 Musa acuminata AAA Group | reverse complement strand
ACGTCTTCGGATGCACTCATTTTGTAAGTCACCTTGAGTGCTTTCTTGTTCTTTGGCAACTTTTTCTTTTTAAGTTCATTTTTATTCTCAGTTTCAAGTTTTATAAATTTTATAAATTTACTTGTGATGAGTTCTGTCATCATCACTTGAGCTTTCGCTCGAGTGGTCTTCTTTTATTCTAAGTGTCAAGTCCTTCCTATTCTTTGGAAGGTTGTTCTCATGTTCATCAAGTTTATCATGTGTCTTGCATATCATTTCATAGGTCATCAAAGACCTAATAAGTTCTTCAATCAGAAAATGGTTCAAGTTTTTTTATTCTTGTATTGCCATTACTTTTGAATCTCAATTTTTAGAAAGAGATCGTAAAACTTTATTGAAAAGTTTAAAATTCAAAAAATATTTACTAAGAGCTTTTAAACTATTGAGGACATCTATAAAACGGGTGTACATGTTAATAATAGTTTCACTTGGTTTCATATGAAATAATTCGAAATCATGCATCAAAAGATTAACTTTAGAATTTCTAACTCTACTAGTGCCTTCGTGTGTGATTTCAAACATGTGCCAAATCTCATAAGTCATTTCGTAAATAGAAACTCGATTGAATTCATTTTTATCCAAAGCACAAAATAGAGCATTCATAGCTCTAGAATTTAAAGAAAATATTTTCTTCTCTAGATCAATCAATTCATTCATTAGTCTAGAGAGTTTTTGAAAGCCATTTTCAATAATACTCCATAAGTTTAAATCCAAAGAAAGCAAGAAACTCTCATTCAAGTTTTTCAATATGTGTACTCCGTCCCATTGAACATAGAAAGATGAATGATAGAGTGACCCTCTTGAAAGCTGAAAAAAGTCATTTATCTTAAGTGTTAAACCAAATGGGAAAGAACGTGACTTTGATACCAATTATTAGAATAAAGAACAACACTAAGAGGGGGGTGAATTAGTGCATCGATAAAAATCACGTCGGTTCGAAAATCTTTCGATCGATAAAAGCTTCTATCGAAAATGTGAGTTTAACTTTGAAATGATATGGAAGAATAGTGAAATCAGTAAGCAAGTAAGGCAGTTTTTAGTAAGGGAATAAAAAGCAAAACAGAAATGCAAATCGAGTTTTATAGTGGTTCGGTCATCGTGACCTACATCGACTCCCGATTCCTCTTGCTTTAATCAATTTACCTCTCCTTGATCGAAGCTAGTCCTACGTCACTTAAACGTACATTAGATCACAAATACTATCAATTGGTTTTATCATCAAAATCCAAGATTCAATAGTGCACAAGTTGTATAGATGAAAAATACATTAGAAGATTATAGAATTCACCTTAAGAATATTCTCATAAAATGTGATAACAAAAGCATAATATGTTTAATAAAAAATCCTATTCAACACTCTAGAACTAAACATATTGATATTAGACATCATTTTATAAGAGATCATGTTAATAACCATGATATATCTTTTGAGTTTATTGATACGAAACATCAATTAGGTGATATCTTTACAAAACCTTTAAATGAAGAATAATTTGATATCATTATAAGAGAGTTAGGGATGTTAAACTATCCAAATGCATGAGTTTATTGTATATCTTTTCCAAACTTTCTTAATTTTTCGTAAATAAAGCTTTCATGAATTTATTTTGCTTTCATGAAATCTAAAATTTTAATTTACTTGGTATCAAATTTACTTCATACCCTTGCTCCATCACTTAATGATTTTTGATACACTTAGTTCCTTCACTCATGGATTTCATTAACAAATACATATATCACGGATTTCACTCTTTTGAATTTTTATTGACGGATTTTATCTCATAAAATATTCATAAACTTTTAATATTTCGATTCTTCTTGATAAATGCACTATTTATGAACCTTTCCGTCTCTTTGCTTGAGACGATTGTCCATTTCCTTTTTGTTGATGATAAAGGGGGAGAAATGTGACAAATTGTTGACAAATTGGCATTATAAATGCTTAAAATTGATGACAAATTGGCATTATGAATGCTTGAAATAATGTGTCAAATGTATCTTATCGTAAATGATATTTGATTACTTGAAATATGATTCGAATTAGTAAATGATTTGTGATTGCTTGAAATATGATTGGAATCATCAAATACATTGTAAATACTTAAAAAATATCAAAATATTTTGCATATGTATCATGAATGCTTGAAATGTATTGTAATGTAGCATGAATATGTGAAAATATTTTAATCATGCTTGATTTTGAATTAAAATGATAAATATCTACCATTGTGATTATCACGCTTAATTTTCTACTTCCAATTGATATCATGCCTCAGATTGATGAATTGTCATCTTTTTATCAAAATTTGAATCTTGCTAAATTTCATATTTGAAATTTGTATCATACTTGAAAATGATGATTATCTTTCATCATTCGATATTGGACTTAAAAATGGATGTTATACCTTGACATCATTTGTATTGTGATAAATATGTGGTGTCAAATTTTGAGATGGTAAATCATGATGTGCATGTCGATAAGTTTAAATGCATATAACTTATCAATTTGATGCTTGAATTCAAAGGCCTTGAATTCAAGAGTGTCGTTTCTCAAAGTATGGCATATAGATAGGGGGAGTTAAGGTTAACTCCGTCATCAATTGATTGTCATCATAAAAAATGAAAAGATTGTTGAATCTCGAATTTTGATGATGAAGTTAATTGGTAAATTATTTGATCCAATCTATATGTTGAGAAAAGTATGCAGGATTAACTATGATAGCGATCAATGCATAAAGTAAAATGAAGTGCCGAAGTCAAGATCGATATTTCGTTGGGAGTTTGAGAGTTCGTCGGAAGTCCGGAGGTTCATCAGAAATGCTGTCGGAATTGATTGAGAAGAAGCTCGTCAGAACTCTCCAAGAAAATCGTTGTGAAGTCTAGGATCATGCTGGGAGTCTGATGGGAGATTACCGAGAGATCGTCATAAGTCCACCGGAAGATTGTCAAAAGAAACCTAGACTTACTGGGCTTGTTTTATTTAGTGTATGCCTTAAAAATTATAGTTAGCACATGATTAGGGTTATGTTTGGGAGGTAATCCCATTAACCTTGTTAAGGGCCAATTGGGCCCATAATTGGACTGGTATGGGCCGAATTCAAGGCCCAAACAGGTTGCTAAACCTTGTAAGGCGGTGGCACTACCCAGGGCGGGCAATGCAATCGCTTAAGGCTCAGCCTCCTAGGTGGTATGGGCGATGGTACTACCGGTAGTTATTATTGTCAAGCGATGGTACCGCCCTATTAGGCGGTGGTACCACCCTATTAGGCGGTGGTACTGCCAAAGCCACTCTCCGAGGCTCTGTTAAGCGGTAGTACTATCAGACTGGGCGATGGTACCACCTAATGTTAGTGTTGTAGGCAATGGTACTGCTCAGCACAGGTGGTGGTACCACCAATACCCTAGAAACTCGAGATGAGACACTTTTTTGCTCTAATGTTGAAGCCTTTAGGGTCTATAAATGCCCCACCCTTTTCTGCATGAAAAAGTAACAAAGTGCAATCATAGTCTGAAAAAATCTTTAAGTGTTGGGGTGTAAAAGTGTTGTAAAAGTGCAAAGAGTCCTTCTCCCTCTCTTTAGCTTTATAATCATCCAAGAAGAGGTATGAGGCTTCTAAGGGTTATCTCTTAAACCCTTGAAAAGGAGATAGTGATGTAAAGAGGTGGTTGGTCTTCGCCTATTGAAGGAAGACCATTAGTGGATGTCGATGACCTCAACCGAGGAGGAATCGAAAGTGGATGTAGGCCACAATGACCGAACCACTGTAAATTCTGGTGTGTTCTTTCCTTACTACTTATTTTTATTTACTTATGGTACATTCTATTTTACTTCATTACAAATTGTCCAATCACCTCTTCTCTACTCACTTACAAGAGCTAAATGACTTTTCAAAATAGTTCTAATCGAACTAAGGTTTTTTATCGTACGAAGTTTTCGAAATCACTTAAATTGGTCGTTTTTATCCGCTACACTAATTCACCCCCTCCATTAGTATCATTCTTGATCCTAATAGAAGATATCAACCAAGACTTCTATAGAATAATTAGTAAATTATGACCCAGTTACTCCTCTAGTATATCACGGTGTTGGGGGAGATGTGTAGGAAGATGATGTAGAGCCCGATGTTGATATGCTTGTATGACATGTTGAGCAAGAAGAAGTTGGAGAGCAACTTCCTACAGAACCTCAGTTGAGAAGATCTTCTAGACAACGTCAACCTTTCAAAAGATACTCTACAGATGAGTATGTGATGTTTACTGATGTAGGTGAACCAAAGAGTTACTAGGAAGCAGTTGAAAATGAGTAGAAAAAGAAATGGTTAATTTCTATACAGGAAGAGATAGATGCTCTACAGAAGAACTATATATATGATTTGGTGTATTTACCAAAGGGAATGAAGGCCTTGAAGAACAAGTGGATTTTTAGGTTGAAGACTCTAGAATATTGTTCTCAACCAAAGTACAAAGCTAGATTGGTTGTGAAAGACTTTGGTCAAAAGAAAGGTACTGACTTTGAAGAAATTTTTTTCTCCTTTTATTAAAATATCTTCTATTCGTGTTGCTCTTGATATTGCTGTTAGCTAGGACTTGGAGGTTGAGCAGTTAGATATGAAGACAGCTTTCCTTCATGGTGATTTGGATGAGGAAATTTATATGGAGAAACCAGAAGGCTTCAAAGTCAAAGGTAAAAGAGTTGTCTACAAGTTGAGGAAGAGCTTGTATGGGCTGAAGCAAGCTCCAAGACAGTGGTACAGAAAGTTTGATTCATTTATGATTAAAAATGGATACAAAAGAACAACTTCAGATCATTGTGTGTACTTTAAATGGTTTGGTGAGAATTTTGTTATTCTCTTACTTTATGTTGATGACATGGTTATCCTTAGGAAAGATATGTCTACAATTAATAAGTTGAAGAAGAAACTGAGTGAGTCTTTTGCAATGAAGGACATGGGGCTAGAAAAACAAATACTGGGCATGCAGATTTTCCGTGACAAAAAAAACAAGAAGATTTGGTTATCACAAGAGAAATACATCGAGAAGGTATTGGAAAGGTTTAGTATGAGCAATGCAAAGCCAGTTGGTTCTCCTCTTGCAGGTGACTTCAAGTTATGCTCAAAACAGAGTCCGTCAAGCGATGAGGAGAGGGAGAAAATGCAAAAAGTTCCTTATGAATGTACATGATGGTATGTACGAGGCCAAACATCATATATGCAGTTGGTGTTACTAGCAGATTTCTTACAAATCTAGGTAACGAGCACTGGGCAATAGTGAAGTGGATCTTTAGATATCTCAAATGGAGCTCTAAGGTTTGTTTAAGCTTTGGAGGTGGACCACCTATGTCGATAGGTTATACAGATATAGATATGGCAAGAGATATTAATACAAGGAAGTTCACATCAGGTTTCGTACTTACTTTTACAGAGAGAGCTATGTCATGGCAATTCAGATTGCAAAGGTATATTGCTCTCTCCACCATAGAGGCAGAATATATTGCTACTATAGAGGTTTACAAAGAAATATTATGGATTAAAAAATTCTTACAAGAATTAGGATTGAAATAGAAAAACTATGTGGTGAATTGTGACAGCCAGAGTGCCATCTATTTGTGTAAGAACCCAACTTTTTATTCCAAGTCAAAGCATATAGATGTTAGATACCACTAGATTCGAAATGTACTTGAAGAGAAGCAATTGCAGCTTCAGAAAATTCACATATATGACAACAAAGCAAACATGTTGACAAAGATCTTACCAAAAGAAAGGCAGGAGATATGTCGACAGTTAGTTGATATTGTCTCATTGTGAAGAGTCATGAGACAGCCTCCCTTATGGGCTGAAGGGGGAGGTTGTTGGGCGGAGAGCCTATAAGTTCTGCCCATAGTGGACTTTAACAACCTATACCCTACCCCGCTTTTAACCTAACCCTAGATCTAATAAGGGGGGTGTGGTGGCTACGAAAATAGGGGGAAAAACTACAACAACGAGGCAAAAAATTACAACAGTAACTTGGTTTAAAAAAGAGGAGAAAAGGACAGAAAAATAAGAGAAAGAAAGGGAAGAAGACAAGGACAATGCAGAGAGATTGTTCTCAATCATCCAAGTAGTATTCTCATCTCAGGTTAGATCAGATCTATAATAGATTCTTATTGTGATTACTTGGGGAGAATTTGGATATTGTGCACAGTGACATAATCCTTGTATCTTAGTTATTCTCTTGAGATTGTTGCTTGGGTTTTGGACAAAAGACTCTAAGATTTGTATATTCATTATTCTTATAGTGGATTATCTCTGGTTTGCCTCGTGGTTTTTACCCTTCACGTTGGAGGGGTTTTCGACGTAAATCTTGGTGTTCTATTTGATTGTGATTTTCATTTAATTCCATTGCATGTTACGGTCTGCTAGCAATTTTTTATTTACAAAGTTTGTTCTTCTTTATATCCCATCAGTTCTGGCTCTCCTTATGATCATTAGCCTCAACTTCTTATCGATCTATTCATCGATACTCCTCAACGTGTAGTCTCTTTGGAGGGAGAAGGCGATTCTCATAAACCTAGCAAAGTCAAACATGGTATACCCATACGGAGATTTGGAGGGCTCCTATTTGAAGTCCTCAACACTGCTACATTTGAGACCAAGCGTCACATGCTTGAAGCAATGACCAGTGTCATCGTTGTCATACTCGATGAGCTCCTCGCGAAAATGGTAGGCAATCTCTAAAGAGACCAATGAGCAACAAAGGAAAAGGGAATAGTAGAAGAAATTAGGAGTAATTATTTATATTAAGTATAAGTATTTTAAATAATAAAATATCTATCATATCTCAATAAATTTTTTACCTTCATCTATTTATTTCAACGTAAATTTTTATCTATTATCTTATTTAATCTTAATTATTTGAATTAATCCTAATACACCTCCTTAATTTAAATAATTACAACTTAAAGTTATTTTTGAAATATAATTTTTCTTTTATTAAAGCTTTTGTGAAGATATTGATAAACTGGTCTTTACTACTGCAGCCACAATTTTTGCATCTTTAACATTTTTTGGAGTCTTTAATGGTTACTCATCTTCACTTTCCTAAAAAAAACTCATCAGAACCACATTCTTTGGAATCTTCAATAGTTACTATGTTAGGATTGAGTCGGCACTAAGAGGGGGGGTTGTATTAGTGCAGTGATAAAAATGATGTTGATTCTAAAAAATCTTTGTTTTGATAAAAACCAATATCAGAAATGCTTAACTTGAAAACGTATGGAAGCATAGTGAACGTCAGAATTCAATTTTCAATAAAGGTAAATAGCAAGAAGTAAATGCAAATTAGATTTTTATAGTGGTTCGGTCATCGTGACCTACATCCACTCCTGATTCCTCTTCCGTCGAGGCCACCGGCATCCACTAATGATTTTCTTTCAACGGGTAAAGATCAACTACCCTTTTACACCCCTCTTCTTCTTTTCACAGGTTTAGAAGACAACCTTTTACAAGCACTTACTCCTCCATAAATAGAATTCTAAACTTTAAAACTAGATGAGGGGATTTCTCAAGTGATTAATATAGTGTTTTCTCACTTTTAAGCTCTCTGTGCTTGTGTGTCTTAACCATGGATGAGACAGATATTTATAGGCTCCAAATGGATTCAAACTTAGAGCCAAAACTAGTCTAATCCCGAGTCTTCCGGGTACTAGCGGTACTAGTGCTAGTGTTAGGCGGTACCATCACCTGTAGCATTGATTCTAAGCGGTACCATCGTTTGACACCCTGCCACTAGGTAGTACCACCGTTTAGTTTGGCGGTACCATCACCTAACATAGTCTCGGAGACTGTGCCACCGAAGGTTCCACCTGTTAGGTCACTATTTGGGCCTTTCACTTGGCCCAACACAGCCCAAACTTAGGCCCAATTGGCCCCGAATTGAGTTGGCCCAATTTTAACCCATTTACACCTAAAACCTACTTTGATCTAGACAATTATTACAAAGCTAAATTAAATATTATTTGGCATGTCATTGGTTCATCAATGCCTCATCCGATTCTTCAGCGCATCGTCCTCTCTTTGGACCTATTGCCCAATCGACCAGTTGACCTCCATAACTCCGATATCCTTAGTATAATTTTCACTCTTCTTGGCCCGATGTCCGAACCCATGGCTCGAAGCCTTCTGCTGATATGTCGACCGATCTTTTTGCTTGATGTCCAATCTTCTGACATATTCTACTCCGGTCCAACATGATTCTTCCTGCTTCTCTCCCTAATCGAAGCTTCCTATGTCACTCAAAATGTAGATCAGATCACAAATACATCAATTGATTTCATCATTAAAATCAGAGATTCAATATACTTATCTTCACTTTCATCAGAACCACTATTACCTTTTGATGTTTGAGATTTCTTAGTTTATTATCCTTTTAAATGTTCATTATTAGAACTTTCTTCAAAACTATCATTATCATCTTTGTTAGTGATGGTGCTCTCTTTTTTGATAGCTTTTATAATAGGTTTACCAGTGGTAAATGAAATAGAATCCAAAACTTTTTGTTTCTTTAATTGTGGCTTCTCATCTCTCCCATCAAAACTTTAATCAACTTTAGCCTTGTTCTAAGACATCTTATCAATCTGAATTTTGAAGGATTCGTCATGTGAGATAGTTTGTATAGACCCATAAAAATTCAAATGATTATATTTTTTATGGCATAATGTTGATTCATTAGTAAGAATAGCAAATAAGGGAAAATCCAAAAGAAATAAGGGAAACAGTTTATTTTATGTCATCGTCATAATTATTATCAATTTTATATTTTTATTATAAATCAAGTATTTTTCATCATAAAAAATAGTGTAATATTCTTTTCTCATTAGTTACTCTATATTAAAGAGATTTTATTTTAAACAAAGAATAAACATCACATCATTAATTAATTTTTTATCAGATTTGGCGTTCATTCCTTTCTTTCCATTTGAACTTTACTCCATTTCTCATCTACACAATTGATATGATTGAATCATCAAGTCTTTAAAACAAACTTTTGTCCCTTGTTATATGATTACTATATCCACTATCCAAAAACCAAATAGATCTAGAATATTCTTCATTAGATGCTATAAAGAGAATATTTATTCATCCCTTTTTTATTATTATTTTTTTCTGATAATTTGTTTGATTTTTATTCTAATAATCTTTTTTAAGATGACCATATTTTTTATGGTAAAAGCAGTAATGAACATTTGGATTTTTATTTTTGTTTCAATATGTCTACTTTTTTTATAACAAAAATATTTGCAGGTTTCTTTGTTACCTTTATTATAATTCTTCTGATCCTCATTTAATTGACCATGACCTCTATCATTTTGATCTCTCCCTTGAGATCTTATTTTTGAAATTTTCATTTGGTCCTTCTAATCTATCTTAATTTGAAGAGCATGTTCTGGTCTCAATTGAAGATCTATTTATTTTTTATTTATGAAACAAAATAGAGCCCATTAATTTATCAATAGATAATGTCTTTGTATCTTTAGCTTCTTCTATTCTATAGTGACAGAAATCTTATTAAATTTTGAAGATAAACTCCGTAAATCTTTTCTCTAATAGTTTGTTCATTTATATTTTCATCATAAGATCTCATTTAGTTCACAATAGTAGAGATTTTTAAGAAAAAACCAATGATAGATTCAGAATCTTTTATCATAAGAGTTTCAAATTTATATCAAAGAATCTGAAACATTAAATTTTTTACCTTGTTTGTGACTTCAAACACACTTTTTAATATTTTTTAGGCTTTTATTGATATCGATGCCATCATGATTCGAAAAAAATATGAAATCATCTATTACTTGTTGTAGTATATAGAGGGTGTTGGAAACTCGGGTGACATCACATGCGTAATGGAAGAAAAATAAAATAAAATCATAGAATTTCGTTAGAGAAAGAAGGTTTCATCATCGTACAAAAGTTGGTGCGCAAAAACCCACGAAACTGAAAAACTACGTGTAAGAGAATTACCTAGGAAGATTGTATATTCCTGAATACCTACAGATCTATAGAAGAGGATAAAGGAGGTCAACTGTCCTCCTCTTTAGTGGTGATCCATATAACAGGAGCTGCGAAGATGCTCCTCAAATCGTTGCCCAAAACTCTTCCTCGTGCACACCACATAATCAAGAAGGGTTGTCCCTTCTTGCTGTCCATATGCCCCAAATAGGGGCTAGAGTATGAGGAAGAGATGGAGAGAGGAGAATAGTAAGAGGTATCCAAAAAGAACATCTAGCCTATGGGTATTTAATTTCCTCATATTTATAGAGATACCCTATCAACTTAACCCTAATGGATCCTACCATATTGGGTATTGGATCTCCGTCGAACTACCCAAGCCTCTTAGATTAGTGAGTCTCTACCCAATAATCTCTTAGTAGCTCTTATTGGATCTTATTCATAGGATCCAATAATTCAAGGGCTTATTGAATATCCAATAAAATAGGAGCTCTAGTGGGTATCTCATATCTGAACATCTACTCATCGTAATACCTACCACTCCTTGTGAAAACCCTCTAGGCCCAATATCGAGCTGGTCATGAGTCATACCTGTCAGAGATTTATCTGAGCAAGAACACATGAGATATTCCTCTCATGACATCGAGAGTGGATGATCCTTTATTGACATTTAATAACTCTTGTAAGGTTGGCTACCACTCCCGATGACCGATTGTGTTTGATCTGGAACCTCCAGACCTATAAGTCCGGTATCAAAGAATGGAGTACTTATATAGGATATTCTTGGTGTCTTAAGTCTAAGGACCAGATACACCTATGGGTCGACGAAATCGTTGTCTAAAAATAAGGCATCATCAATCATCCAACATTCCATGAGCGGATCAATAAGTGAACTCATTCTCCAATGAGCACCTGTACTGTATCTCTAGTGCCCCCACATGAGCAGTTATGAGACCAACTGCATCCATCATATGGACAAGTATACAACAAACTAATATGTCCAATTATCTCGATGTCCCTCTCGAGTAACCTATGATCGAGATTATTTAGGATCTGTGTTTGAAGACGAATCGGTCTCATTATCGTGATCTCATCACGATCTGATTCTCATTGTATAAATCCATGGATATCATAATATATTCATGCAATATGCAATATAAAGTGATAAAATATCAAATAATAATAAGCAAAAAGACTACATGTCAAGTCACACGTATCATCACTCACGTGATTGGCTTGCAGGGCACCTATGACTAGTAAAGGGCTCTTGTATCTTTTTGTATATTTTTATTCAGATGATTTCTTTAATTTTTAGTAATATTAGGATCTTATATATCATACTTAACAAAACCATTCTCTACCAAATTTCATAATCTTTATGAAATAAATAAAGTTTTTATCGTAATAATATAAAATTAATGATTATCACCTTTGAAGATAAGAAGAAATAGATTAGGAATGCTTACTCCAATATCTATATTTTTTTATTTTTCTCTAGATCTACTGGCCGTCTCCTTTTTTTTGAATGGATGTACTTATATTGATCTTCTTAGAATAGGCTATGATACCATACTATTTACTTTTTTACATAACTTCAAGAAGAAGTAGAAGAAACTAGAAGTACCTTCAATTTGTAGTGCTTTGGATTGATCCAAGAGCACCTATTTGTATTAACTAAAAGATAAAATATAAATATTTTAAATAATAATTTTTTTTATCATATTGCAATAAATCTTTCATCCTCATCTATTTATTTAAATCTAAAATTTGTTTTATTTTATGTAACCTTAACTATAAAATAATAATCTTAACCATTTGAATTAATCCTGAAACAAATGTTTGGTTCAGAATTTGAATTTCAAATTAGACAACACCAAACTATTTTTGTTATAAAGGGAGCTACCAAAATAATACAATATTGATGATCCAAAACTCGTCTATCTCCATGCTGCCCTACACCACTGGTTGGTGTGGTTTTCTTCCTTTATATTGTGGATTCTCTTTTCCAAATCTTTTTATGATTTCATCAAAGAGAGGAAAACTATTCTTGTACGGCAGGAGCATGAAACATGGATCATACATGTGCTAGGTGGGGACCATAGCAGTAAATTGCAAAAAAATTGCGGACAAGTTCCACCAAATTGGAAAGCTTTCTGATTTTCTTCTCTCCAAAGAAACTTTCTGATTTAATCTTATTTTACAATTTCCTTTTTAAATTCAAAGAGAAGATATTTCGAAAAGGATAAAACCTAAAAAAGCAGGAAGAAATATATGAAAAATACTTAAGATATGATGAATCAGAATAAGACTAATTGATATGTACTTTCAAAAGAATCATTTTGTCCGGAGGACTCTTTCGATGTCTTGGAAGTGGAGTTTGTTAAGATTGAGTCGGCACTAAGAGGAGGGATGAATTAGTGTAATGGTAAAAATATCAATTTAAAAAAATATTCGTTTATTGAAGACTGATCTCGAAAGATAACTTGAAAGTGTATGGAAGCGTAATGAAAGTAAAGCAGTTTGCAGTAAAGGTAAATTTCACAAAAGAAATGCAAACCATATTTTTCTAGTGGTTTGATTGTTATGATCTACATCCACTCTCAATTCCTTTTCACTGGAGACCACCAGCTTCCACTATTGGTCTTCCTTCAATGAGCAAAGACCAACTACTCTTTTACACCCCTCTTCTCATTTTCACAGGTTTAGGAGATAATCTTCTACAAGCACTAACTCATCTCTAAAGAGAATTCTAAACTTAGAATTAGAGGAGGGGATCTCTAGTGATTATTATAGTATTTTTTTACTTTTAAATTCTCTATGCTAGTGTATATTAACTAGAGATGAGAGGGGTTTTTATAGGCCTCAAGTGGATTCAAACTTGGAGCCTAAAAGTGTCTTATCCCGGGTTTTCAAGATCCTGGCGATACCACCACCTGATAATCTCTTGAAGACTGTGTCTAGGTGGTACTGTAACATCCCCCATTTTTGAAAATTTAGTAAACGATTTGTTTATAAAAATAAGGATTATTTAATAATTATTTTATATTAAATAATATTATATTAAAAGTTTATGGCTAGGGACCTAAGAGTAAATATTAGAAGTTTGATATAATTTATGAAAGATTCAGATTTAAGTTAAAAAAAAAATAGTGGATATGTGTCACTAGCTAACCTAATGGTGCCATTTATGTTTATTCTAAAGATGACACCTAACCCCTTTCATGCATGCATGACACCTTGCAAATTTTGCATTAGCCAAAACCCAAAAAAAAAAAAAAAAAAGATGAAAGGTTAAAGAAAACAAACCTGAAGAGTTGCAGCCAATGTGAGTTTGAGAAGAGAAGAGAAGAAGAAGAAGAAGAAGAAGAGCTTGAGGTTTTTCATCAATTTTTTCACATTTGGGATTCAAATAATTTTAAGAAAAGTGTTCTAACCCCATCCTACAGTAACCTTAATCTCTGTTTCCATTTTTATTTTACAAAATTTGAGAGATTTCAACTGAGAACCATACCTTCTTTCGTTTTGATACAAAGCCATGAATCTATAATTTTTTGGTAATCTGACCTTTATGCAATTTTTCGGTCATAACATTTTTTATTAAATTTTGATTTAGACAAACCTACTCCATTTGAAAGTAGACAAAAAAATCTTTATTTTGATACTAAGATCGAATGATTTGGAGTTTAAATGCCTACTAAGACTTCTGTTTAAATTAACCCTACAGATTCTACAAAATAGGGACTAAAATTTCTGACCTCTTGTTGCTTAACTGCTTATAACTTTCTGCTGTGAACTCAGATTCATACAAAGTATGATTTATTCGAAGTTATACTCAAAATTATTTATGTATATATCTTGTTTGAAATTTTTGGAGTACAATTACTAACTGAAACATCTGCTTTCATCGACCCTATGGATTCAGTAAAACAGAGCTAATATTTTCAGACCTTTCGCTATGAAATTATCTGTAACTCCCTGTTGTAAATTTCAATTCTTGTAAAACTTGATTTGCCTAAACCTAGATTGACAAATATTTCTAATGACACTTATTTTGTATAAATTAGAGTATAATTGGTTATCTAAATAGTTCATACAATGTTCCTATCAAATTCTGCCAGAATCAAGCTTTGGTCGATTTCGGCTTTTCTTGTTTCTTCTCTTTGGAAATCGATTTCGGCAAAAACTCTTACTTCAGTTAAGCTTTACATTATTACCTTAAATTCCTATATACTTTTGTATCTTTGTTGCCTCGAGGCCAGTGGGAAAGGGCCGAGGAGGTCCAATCCCCATTGTGCGAATGGCCACACACAATCAATGGGGGCGAGCGGAACCGTCGGCTGTCGGGGCGTTCGGGCATGCCTCTGGCATGGGTCGCACCATTGTACGTAAGATATTACATCTCGGGACATGGTAGGCCAATAGTATCCTTGGCAGAGTACTTTGTAAGCTAAGGTTCGTCCAGCGATATGCCCTCCGTAAATCCCTTCATGAACCTCGGCCAAGATCGTCTAAGCTTCTTCAGGCCCGAGCACCACAGTAATGGGTGCGAGAAGGACCACTTGTAGAGTCGTCCGTTCACTTTGGAGTACCATGCCTGTGTTCGGCGGATGCGTCGAGTCGTAGCCTCGTCGACGGGGAGGATCCCGTCGTGAATGAAGCGTAGCATCTCCTGCACCCACGTGGTATGAGCATCGGCTGAAGTTACAACCGAGACTAGGATGGTGCGAAAGGGGATTTCTTCAATCTCGGACTGGGCTTTGGAGCCCAGCCTTGAGGCTAGTTTAGCCAGCTCATCAGCTCGCTCGTTTTGACTCCTTGGCACCCTCGATATCGTAAAGTGAGAGAAATTGGAGGCTAAGCTTTTTACCTATGCCAGGTACTTCGCCATGGTTGGTTCCCTAGCCTCGTATCCGTCATCCAGTTGCTCGGCTACCAGCTGCGAATCAGTGAAGATGTGAACGACATTCACCTGCATCTCGAGGGCTAGCCTGAGTCCTGCCAGGAGCGCCTCATATTCTGCTTCGTTGTTGGTTGCACGGAACCCGAAGCGGAGTGAGCACTCAAACGAACGTCCATCGGGGGTCGATAACACCAGTCCCACGCCCGCCCCACTTGCAATGGCCGAGCCATCCACGTGCAGGATCCATCTTTCCTTAGGCTACCCAGGACCCTCGTCATCAGTCTAAGCAAGTTCCGCGACGAAGTCGGCTACGGATTGGGCTTTGACGACAGTCCTCGGTACGTAACGTATGTCAAACTCCCCGAGTTCCACCGACCACTTGAGTGTTGAATCTCGGATTTTGATGATGAAACTAATTGATTGTGTTTATATGTTTAACTGCATTTTGAGTGATGCAGGTCTACTCGATCAGGATTAGACAGTTAACGCTGGAGGAATTGACATTGCGCCAGAGGAGATCACGTTAGGATATTGGATGGCAGAAGGCTTCGGACATCGGGCATCGAGCCAAGAGCGGAATTGCGGAGGTCAACCGCCAATTGGGCAACAAACCGCCAATTGGGCAACAAACCGCAAGAGAGGATGATGCACTGAAGAATCAGATGAAGCGCCAACCAATGATGTGCCGGGCAACAGAATGTCAATTCGCGTTGTAATAATTGTCTAGATCGGAATAGAGTTTTGGCTTGTGTGTGCAGGATTAACTACGATAACGATGAAGACATAAAGCGAAACAAACTGTCAGAGTCAAGCGTGAAGGATTTGTTGCGAGTTCGAGAGTTCGACGGAAGTCCGAAGGTTCGTCGGGAATGCTACCGGAACTAGCCGAGAATGAGTAGGGAGCTTGCCGAAGGGATTTTCAGAAGCTCGCCGGAAGGTTCGTTGGAAGTTCACGGAGCTCACCAAGAAAGATCAGAGCTTGCCAAAGAAGCTCGTTGGAACTCGCCAAGATCAAATCGTGAAGTCTAGGAGCTTGCCGGGAGTCCGCAGAATGGTTTCTGAGAGTTTATCGGAAGACCGTCAGAAGTTCGTCGGAAGCTCATCGGAAGAAGTCTTGACTTGTGGACTTTGTAATAGCTTAGGAAATGTCTTTAAATTCATAGTTAGCACGTTAATTAGGGTTAGGATTAGGTGTTAATCCTATAACTCAAGTAGGGGCCAATTGGGCCTGAGTTTGGACTGGTTTGAGCCAAGTTTGGAGCCCAACCAGTGAGCTGAAATAGTGTAGGCGGTGGCACCGCCTAGAACCCGAGAACCAAGTGGTGGCACCGCTGGACTAAGCGGTGGCACCGCCCAGCACCCGAGAGGTCCGACGGTGGCACCGCCAGTACATTGTCAGTGTCAGACACTGACAGACGGTGGCACCGCCAGCATCGGGAACCAAAGAGAATTCAAATTTTGGAGCCCAAAATTGAATCCTCTTGAGGCCTATAAATACTCCTCAATTCTCAATTGAGAGAACAATTTTTTAAGAAGCAATAGATTGAGAAAAATGTCTTAGAAAAGTCTTAGCAAGTCTTGTTTTCAATTTGTTAGAGTGTTCACCTCCTTCTTTCTTGTTGAAAATTTGTAAGAGTGTGAACCGCTTGTAAAAGGTTGTAAGAGGGGTATGTTAGGAACCTTTTTCGGAGTTTTTAAATAATGTTTATTGAGTCTGTTTAGTCCAGTTGTTTAATGAGTCGGTTTGGTTCAGTTAGAGTCAAGTAGAGGTTTATTTAATATTTATTTATTATTAGAGTTCAAGTCCTGATGGACCCTGGGTGGAACTCTATAAATAAGGATGTAACTACTTCTTTTCGGTAATCTATGAAAAATATTATTCTGTTTTTGGACAACCCTAGCAGGCCGATCCCCTCGAAGTGATCAAGGAGGGTCGATCCCCTCGAAGCGATCAAGGAGGCCGATCCCCTCGAAGTGATCATTATCATCCCCATTTCTCCCCTTTCTTCGACGATAAAATTTTAGGATCTTATCATTTGGTATCAAAGTGACGATAAGACTTTAGGGTCTTATCAATTGGTATCAGAGCCTACGATAAGACTTTAGGGTCTTATCATTTGGTATCAGAGCGGCGACCCTTGGCGTTCTCGCTGCAGCCACGAATGTCGATCCTTCTCAACCGAGAAGGAACCTCTGCGTCTTGGTCAACGACCATCGTTGCCCCTTCTCCACCGCCGTCGCTGCTGCCCAGCCAGCAGCCACCACCATCGCTGCTGCCCCCTTGCTGCAGTTATCTTCATCTTAGGAAAAAAAAAAAAAAAGAAAGAAAGAACAAGAGAGAGAAGAAAAGAAGCCGCAGCCACGTACCCCTGCTTCTCTCGCTTGCGGCCAGCACACCGCCGGCCGTCGCTGTTCTCCGGCCAGCGACCGACCCTACCCCGCTTCCGGCCAGAGTCCACCGTGGCCGTCGCCTCCCACTCGAGTCACCACCGCTGCCAGGAGACGACGCTGCCAGCGTCCCACTCCGCCGAAGCCCTGCTCCTCTTCTCTGCCGCCGCTGCTTCCCGGCCGATCGATCACCGCCGCCTGACTCCCAGCCGCAACTCTAGCCGTGCCCCCCCCCCCCCCTTGGGTCGCAGCCGCAGCGGCCGGTTGCCGCAGGCCCTCGTTGCAGCGGTTGCAGAAACAGAGCTGCCTCTGTTGCCGCAGCCCCTCGTCGATCGCAGCCTCGCCTCGAGCGCCGTCGCCTTCCAGCCGACCCACCACCACTGCCAGCCACCGTGCGGCGACCGATGCTCGCCTCCCAGCCGCCGCTTCCCCTGGCTCGGGCGAGAACGACCGCCGCCACTCCCCCTTGCTCTGCCCCCTTGTGACCGAGAAACAGAGCAATCCTCTTGCTGCTGCTGCGAACGCCGGTTGCCACCGCCGTCGCCACTGCTGCCCAGCCAGCGACGACGCCGCTCGCCGCCCAGCCTGCCACGACTGCTGCTGCCAGCCACCGCAGCCTTCACCTCAAACCCTCGATCTGCACCGTTGCTGCAGCCCCCTTGCTCTGCATCTTTGCTGCAGCCGCCGGTTGCCACCACTGCAGCCTCAACCCTGGCCGCTTCAACGCCACCTCCCTCTTGTTCTGCCTCCGCTGCTGCAGTTGTTGGTTGGCATCACCGCAGCCTCAACCTGGCTGCTCGGCGATTGCTTCCTTGGGTCACAGCAGTCACAACCGTCGCCTTTCAACCTCGGCGCTCTCATCTCGCACAGTGACAAAAACACAGGGCAGCAACTCTTCCTCTATCGCAGCCACCGCAGCGGCGAGTCCTTGTCGGCACTGCCCCCAACCACATCACCATCGCTGCCTCCCAGCCCTCAACAGCAGCGATCCCTCCATGCAGCGACTGCAACAAGCATTGTTGCCTCTCACTAGCGCCTCCTTCCGCAGTGTGACAGAAACAAAGCAACACTGCCTTCCATCCGCGCTGTCGCAGCCATCGCAGCGGTGAGCCCTTGGCAATGCTGCCCTAGCCGCACCACCATCGCTACCTCCAAGCCCTCAGCAACAGCGATCCCTCTACGCAGTGACCGCAACAAGCAAGCATCGCTGCCTCCCACGCGACGACCACAGCTACATCCCCGCATCCTCACAGCAACCCTTCATTCCCATAGTGTTGCCACCAATTGCATCACAACAGCAACACCGAATAGGGCAGTGATTGATGCCCTTGACCAACACCAAAAATAGGACTTGAGATTACAGATTTGCAATCTTACGAAATGGCCATTGATAATTCAGTGAAAGCATAAATGGAAGCATTGGAAATTAGAATTGAGAACCGGTTACAAGAAGTACTTAATGATTTCAAAAAGGACTTACTGGGGAGCCTTAGTAAATTTCAACAAGGTGGGAGCTCAAGTTCTACATTGCATAGATCTGGAAATACTAGAAAAGTGCCTCAAGATTGTGACACAATCTACTCATACATAAAGGTGGATGGATAGCTCTCAAAAATTTGTCAGACTTCTACAGTGTTGGAATATCAGAGTAGGTTTGAAAGATTATCAAATCAAGCTAGAGATTGGTCGGAACAACAACTTCTGGATACATTTATTGAAGGTCTTATTCCAGAGATCCGGTGTGAAGTTAAGGCTCGTCAACCTCGCACTATGATAGCTGTGATCTCATTCACACATCTACATGAGAAAAAAATCAACAGGGAAAATCATGGAAACAGAAGTGATAACCACCAGATGATCAATATGCCACCCACCATATCTATTCCCAACCAAAGCCTTAACACCCGAGGACTAACCCAAGAAGAACTCAAGAAAAATTCAGCAAAGGGTTTGTACTATGATGAAAAGTGGAGTATGAAGCACCAATGTAAACAAGGGCAGCATATGATGATTGAGCCAATTGGAGAGGAACCGAAAGCAGAAGAGTTGGACTTCGATCATGAAGGTATAAATTCTAATAAAGACGTTGAACCTACCGTACATACAATGCATATATTAGCCGACTACTCTAACCCGCAAACTATGGAAGTTGCCGGAACTCTAGAGCATCAGCCTATTATAGTTTTGATTGATACTGGTAGCACTAACAATTCTATGGACAGTGAGAACCGATTGGCCCACCACATTGAAGACTATGATAGATTTGAAGTAAAGATAATTGATGGACAGATTTTCACTTGTGATAGCAAAGGTTCAAAGATAAAATTGATTATACAGGGCCAGAAGTTTCATGCAACGATTACTACACTGAAAGATCGACCTGTTGCTTACACTCTCAAAAAGTGGAGACCATACTTACTTGATCAACAGGTTGTGATGCGTTGCAGATAGTCTATGACTAAAGTGCTGAAAGAGAAGCTCCCCGAGATTGATGCTGCTCAACCTTGAGGACAAGGCTGATTTGAAGAGGGAGGAACTATTATGAACCTTTTTCTAAGTTTTTAAATAATGTTTATTGAGTCTGTTTAGTCCAGTTGTTTATTGAGTCAGTTTGGTTCAGTTAGAGTCAAGTAGAGGTTTATTTAATATTTATTTATTATTAGAGTTCAAGTCCTGATGGACCCTAGGTGGAACTCTATAAATAGGGATGTAACTACTTTTTTGTAATCTATAAAAAATATTATTCTGTCTTTGGACAACCCTAGGAGGCCGATCCCCTCGAAGTGATCAAGGAGGGCCGATCCCCTCGAAGCGATCAAGGAGGTCCGATCCCCTCGAAGCGATCAAGGAGGCCGATCCCCTCGAAGTGATCATTATCATCCCCATTTCTCCCCTTTCTTCGACGATAAGACTTTAGGATCTTATCATTTGGTATCAGAGCGATGATAAGACTTTAGGGTCTTATCAATTGGTATCAGAGCCTACGATAAGACTTTAGGGTCTTATCAGGGTATTTGTCCTTCCCCTTCAAGAGATTTGCTAGTGGAAGGTGGGAGCCTCATCGAAGAGGGCCTCACAAGTGGATGTAGGTCATTTGACCGAACCACTTTAAAATTTGCGTGATATCTGGTTTGTATTTTCTTATTGCTATTTACATTACTGCAAACCTTCTTACGTGCTTTATTTCCTCATTACCTTTGCTGCACACCTTTACGAACACGCGTTCAAGTTAAGCTTTTCAAGTTCGATTTTTATCGTATGAAAGATTTGTCGAAACCAACATTTTAATCCGCTCCACTAATTCACCCCCCCCTCTTGGTGCTGCTCCGATCCTAACAATTAGTATCAGAGTCCGGTATTTCTAATTTCGGATTTACACCCGAGAGAAATGGCTCTTCATAGCTTTCAAGAGGGCTTATCGGTATTTCATCCACCGTTATTTAACGGATTGGACTACACTTATTAGAAAACTCGAATGAGAGTTTTCTTGATTTCTATGAATTTGGATTTATGGAATATCGTTGAAAACGATTTTCAACTTCCCTCTAAACCGATGAACGAATGGTCGGATTTGGAGAAAAAGTATTTTTCTTTAAACGCAAAGGCTATGAATGCCTTATTTTGCGCTTTGGACAAAAATGAGTTCAATCGGATTTCTACATGCGAAACGACTTTTAATATTTGGCGAACACTTGAAATCATGCACGAGGAAACTAGTAGAGTTAAAGACTCGAAAGTTAACATTTTATTGCATGATTTTGAGCTTTTTCGAATGCAACCAAGCGAGACTATAGGCGACATGTACACCCGTTTCACGGATGTCGTCAATAATCCAAGAGTACTTGGTAAATCTTTTTCGAATTTTGATCTCGTAAGCAAGATCTTAAGATCCCTTCCAAAAAGGTAGGATCCTAAAATAACCGCAATACAAGAAACAAAAGATTTAAATATTTTTCCACTTGAAGAACTAATTGGTTCGTTAATGACATATGAAATGGTGCACAATGCACATGATGAACATGATGAACAAAATCACCTTCCAAAGAATAGGAAAAATTTGGAACTCCAAACAAATGAATACCACTTGAGCAATGACTCAAGTAATGAGGACAATGATGAACTTGAACTTCGAACACTAAATCTTAATAAGTTTATTAAATAAAAATCTAAAATAAACAATGAACTTGAACGGAGGAAGAGGCCAAAGAAGATGAAGGCAACCAAGGATGAATCAAAAACTTCCAAAGGTGAAACGACGAATTGGGCTTTGACGAGCCTCGACTACAAGGTAAGTAACTCAACTCTCTTGAATTATTTTGAAATTACATAATACTTTTCATGAGTTATTTTTAATTTCGTTTAGGATTAATTTTCTTAAAAATTACATGAAAATAAAAAATTAGAAATCATGCTTATCATTCTTGTAATTTTGAAAATAATCATGAAAATTGTATGTTTATGTTAAACAAAATGATTTGATTAAAAATACCTTATGAAATATGATATCATGCCTAATAAATTTATTTTTTTTGAAGCTATGCATGATGATGATGAGTTTTGGGTAATTTATAGTTTACTGATTATTGATGATTTCCATAATGATCTTTTATGATTTATGGATTATCGATTTATACCATGATGAAAGTTGCTTTCGAAAATGATACACGGCTTTTGCATGCAAACTAAGCATGAAAAGATAGATTCACCTAAAAAGAAAAATGTATGACTACAACAAATAACAAATGATTTTGGTTGAAAATACTTTATACTCAATGAAACCATCATTGATGAATATGCTTTATGTTTAATAGTTTCTTTGGCTTATATGCTCTATCATGATAAATATTTTAAAAATAAATGAAATCATGTTTGATTTGAAGTAATGCGTAATGATCATGCTTAATGATGCATTTTTTGATTTGACATAAAAGTGACTTTAAAAAATGATGTATGTTTTGATTTGACATAAATGAAATAGGCATGCTTATATGAAATAGTGAAGTGTCATGCTTGACAATTGTATACTTAATGATGCATAAAGTTGTAATGAAAATATTAATATTTTAATACTATGATTTGATGATTTTATGCATGACATTATAAAGTTATATATAATGATGCATAATGATGAAATTGTGTAATAAAAATATTAAACATTTTGAAACCATGTTTTAGTGTCATGCATATTGATCATGCTTAATAAATCTCAAAATTATGCATGATGAATCTTATGATTTATGGATTATTGATTTTTACCATAATGAAAGTACCTTATTGATATTTGTTGTAATAAATCTTACTCTTTCGGTTTTAAACATGATACATATTTTTATTTGGCATAAATGAAACAAAATCATATGTTTTGAAACAATCGAAAAGAGGGAAACATTCTTGAAAATTATTTTGCTCGATCTTATTGATTTTGATGAATCCATTTGTATCATCTTTATGAATCTCTTGGATTTTGATAATCATTTTGATGATTTAATTTGAATAATTTTTTTATCGAAATCACGATCTTGATCTCTTGAAATTTATGACATGAAATCCTTTATGAATCAAGATTGTTTTCTATTTAAAAGGAGATTTGTCGAAATGTTTCATAGTCTTTTAGTATTCATGATCTTGATAATTATGTTTTGAAACTGTGTAAACCAAGAATGTTCATCATGATTCTCTCTTTGAATATTTAAAGCGGAGAATTTTCTAGATGAATCATGATTTTGATGATTGAATATTTGATGTGCATGAATTGAGATCTTGCTCTCCTACTATTCTTTTTGCTATTCACCAAAAGGAAGACTAATTCTAATAAACCATGATATGCTATATGAATTTTATTGTATTCATGAAGTAATATCTCATCACTAATTTTTGTTTATATTCCTTCATGTGATGATATGAATGTATGAAACACTTATGATATGATTTTTTATATAATTCCATGTATTCGTAAAATATTTATCTCATCACCCAATTAATTCCTCTTAATACTTGGAATATTTTAAAATGTGATCTTGATAAGAATATTTCAAGTTGCTCTTTGTGCTATATCTTTTCAAATGAATCTTGATCGTCAACATGTTAAGAAGAATTTTAATGAACCATGAATCACATCTTTGGTATTCATGAATTGATCCTTATTGATATATTTCATGAATTATTTGCATATTTAGCTTATTGAATGGTTGAAATGTTTAGCCATTGAGTCCTCCCTTTCTTTTTGACTTTGATAAAGGGGGAGAAGGTTTTGCTAGCTTGTGCATTGAAAATGAAAGTAAACTTCCTAGCATGCTAAGGAAGTAAAACTTGCAAGCTTGCACTTCTCAAAAAGAGAAGAAAGATCTTGCCTATCGAAAGAAGCAAAAAGTGCAAAACTTCGAAAACTTGTAACAAAATTGCTCTTGCCATGCTTTGTATCAAAAATAGGTTGATATCCTTAAAAGCATTGCATTAAATTTTTTAGTGTCGCAATGTATCACATGTATCGTAAATTGAAATTTTTGAGACTATTATCATATCATGTTTAACAATTGATGTCTTTCATGACATGATTTCTTTGCATTTTTATCTTGTATATATCATGTGATGATTGAAATATTGATTGATGCAAATTCATAATTTATGTAAAAGTCTAAATCATTGGTTCCTCTCCTTCTTTTCGGCAATGACATAGGGGGAGAAAGATTGCTAGCTCAAGGCAAATGCTGGCTAGCTTGTACTCTTCCCTTCTTTTCAACAAAAACAAAGGGGAGAAAGCTTTTGCTAGTTAGAACATGCAAAGAAAAGCAAAGTGCAATCTTGCACAAGAAGCAAGTGTTGAATTGCCATGATTGAACTTAAGAATCTTACTATGCTTTTGTGCTTATATGTTGTGATGAAAATCTAGCTTCATGTTACAAAAACTTGAATATCTTTTAAAAAAGCTAGAGCTACTTCTCCTTTTTGTTGATGACATAGGGGGAGAAGTATACTGATGACTTCATGCATTGAATTGAATATTTTATATATATTTGCATGATGGTTTAAATGTTTTTCATAACATGTGATGAATGTTACTTGGATTTGGGATAATCCAAGTGTTCTATCAATGGTATCTTGATAGGGGGAGTTTGGTTAAACTCCGGGGAGTTAAGGTTAACTCCGTTAGTCATCAATTAGTTGTCATCATCAAAAGGGGGGAGATTGTTGAATCTCGGATTTTGATGATGAAACTAATTGATTGTGTTTATATGTTTAACTGCATTTTGAGTGATGCAGGTCTACTCGATTAGGATTAGACAGTTAACGCAGGAGGAATTGACGTTGCGCCAGATGAGATCACATTAGGATATTGGATGGTAGAAGGCTTCGGACATCGGGCATTGGGCCAAGAGTGGAATTGCGTCAAGGATATCGGGGTTGCGGAGGTCAATCGCCAATTGGACAACATATAGGTTAGACAACAAATGACAATTGACTTCATCATCAAAATCCGAGATTCAACAAAAACTTGATATTATGTTTTTCATGCAATAAGTTAAATTAATACTACAAACACATTAAAGTTTGACTTCTCCTTTTTGTTGATGACAAAGGGGGAGAAGTATGATGTTATGCATAAGTTTATGCATATGTTCATGATGACGTGTTGCAAGTATTCATGATGAATATTGCAATGACTTGAATTCAGTTTAAATTCAAGGTTCTATCAATATGGCATATTGATAGGGGGAGTTTGTTTAAACTCTAGGAGTTAAGTTTAACTCCGTCATCAATTTGTTGTCATCATCAAAAAGGGGAAGATTGTTGAATCTCGTATTTTGATGATGAAACCAATTGATAATTGCATTTATGTTTTAATCTGTGTTTTCAGTGATGCATGATACTTCGATCAGGATGAGACAATTAAAGCAGGAAAAATCATGTTGTGCCGGAGGAACATGTTAGAAGATTAGATGTCGGGCCGGTGGATCGGTCGACGTATCGATATAAGGCTTCGGGCCGCAGACTCGGGCATCGGGCCAAGAAGAGTGGGTATTGTGCCAAGGATATCGGAGTTGCGGAGTCAACTGGCCAATTGGGCAATAGACCGCAGGAGAGGACGATGCGCCGAATAATCAGACGAAGCGTCGAGGGACCAATGACATGCCAGACAACTTGGTTAATTGCTTAGGATTAATTGTCTCAATCGAAGTTTTATTTTACATGTGCAGGATTAACTATGATAGAAGTAAGACATACAGTAGGAGTTGCACTGGAGTCAAGACTATGATCACGTTGGGAGTTCGAGAGTTCGACGGAAGTCCGGACGGTCGTCGGAGGTTCTGCAGGAACAAATCCGAGAAGTCCAGGAGCTTGCCAAAGAAGCTCGTCGGAACTCGCCAAGTGGATCATCGCAAGTCCAGGAGTTTGCCGGAAGTCCGCCGGAGCATCGCCGAAGGTTCGTCGAATGTTCGCCGAAGCTCGCCGGAAGAAACGATTAACGCATCGGAGTAAGTTGAAGTAAATGTCATCAGAAATATCATAGTTAGCATGTAGATTAAGTTAGGAATGGGAGGTGATCCCATTAACTTAATCTCGGGGCAATTGGGCCCTTGATAGACCCAAATTGGGTCGAATGGATTAACCAATTCGGACCAGAATTCCTACTAGGCGGTGGCACCGCTAGGGTCGACGGTGGCACCGCCCAGGAGATGGTCTCCCAGGAAAGCTGGGCGATGCAACCGCCCAGGTTAGGCGGTGGCACTGCCTGGGCTCAGTCTCCGAGCGAGACTAGGCAATGCAACCGCCCTAGTCAGGCGGTGGCACCGCTTGAGCTCAGTCTCCGAGCAAGACTGGGTGGTGCAACTGCCCCTGTCAGGCGGTGACACCGCCAGAGCTCGATCTCTGAGCTCTATCAGGCGGTTGTACCACCCAATCTGGCGGTAGTACCGCCAAGACCCCAAAAATCCGGGAGGTGACATTTTTTAGCTCCAAATTTAAACCAGTTTGGGGTCTATATATACCCCACCCTTTCTTACATGAAAGGGTACCAAAAATCCAATCTTACTCTGTGATTTTTAGAGATTAAAAGTGTTGTAAAGGCTTGAAGTTCTCCTCCCTCTTTTCTTCCAAGTTTTGAGCTTTCAAGAGAGGAGAGAAATTCTGTAAGGGTTGTCTCCTAAGCCCATCAAAAGGAGTGAAACTGTAAAAGGGTGGTTGGCCTTCGCCTATTAAAGGAAGGCCTCTAGTGGACGTCGGTAACCTCATTGGAGGAGGAAGCCAAAAGTGGATGTAGGTCAAGATTGACCGAACCACTCTAAATTTCGGTTTGCATTTACTTTCTATTCTCTATCTTAACTGCAAACTGCCTCCATAGCTTTACTTTAACTGCACTTCGCCTAATCTAAGTTAAAGTGATTTCCGAATCGGCTTTTTTACTGAAATCGTCTTTATCGTCCGAACATCATTTTAAATCATCGAATGTTTTCCGCTGCACTAATTCACCCCCCCCCCCTCTTAGTGCTCTTGATCCTAATACCATTCCGGCCCAACATGATTCTTCTTGCCTTAATTGTCTCTCCCTGATCAAAGCTTCATGCGTCACTCAAATACATATTAGATAAATACTATCAATTGGTTTCATCATCAATTGGTCTTTTCATATCATAATTTAATGCTTGAAGTGATAAATGCTTAAAATTTCAATGTCTTCGCATCATGTATGTTATACCCAAAATGATGTATCATGAATGCTTTAGTATCATGTATGATATGACTAAAGTGATGTTGATTTATTTTTGGTATCATGCATGAAGTGAGGATGAAATGTAAGGTTTCGAAAATGTACATGTTTTAATGATGCACAACATATTGAAATTTTGATATAATATATTGTTGAATCTCATATTTTGATGATGAAACTACTTGATATATGTTTATGATTTAATCTGCGTTTTGAGTGACGCAGGATGCCTCGATCAGGATGAGACAGTTAAAGCAGGAAAATCATGTTGTGCCGGAGGAACATGTCAGAAGATTGGACGTCGGGCCGGTGGATCGGTCGACGTATCGACAGAAGGCTTCGGGCCGTGGACTCGGGCATCGGGCCAAGAAGAGCGGGTATTGTGCCAAGGATATCGGAGTTGCGGAGCCAACAGGCCGATTGGGCAATAGGCTGCAGGAAAGGACGATGCACCGAAGAATCGGACGAAGCGTCGAGGGACCAATGACATGCCGGACAACTTGGTTAATTGCTTAGGATTAATTGTCTCGATCGAAGTTTTTGTTTTTGTGTGTGCAGGATTAACTACGATGAAAGAAAGACAAGCAGCAGGAGTTGCGCCGGAGTCAAGTTCATGATCACATTGGGAGTTCGAGAGTTCGACGGAAGTTCGGACGGTCGTCGGAGGTTCTGCGAGAACAGATCCGAGAAGTCCAGAAGCTTGCCAAGCGAAGCTCATCGGAACTTGCCAAGTGGATCGTCGCAAAGTCCAGGAGTTTGCCGGAAGTCCGCAGAAGCATCACCGAGGGTTCATCGGATGATTGACGAAAGTTCGCCGGAAACTCGCCGGAAGAAGCGATTGACGCACCGAAGCAAAGCTGCAGAAATTGTCTTAGATCTAATCGTAGTTAGCACGTTGATTAAGTTGAAAAATGGGAGGTGATCCCATTAACTTAATCTTGGGCCAATTGGGCCCGAATTCGGACTGGTTTGGGCCAAGTTTGGAGCCCAACCAGTGATCTGGAATAGTGCCAAGAGGTGCAACCGCCCACGCCAGGAGGTGGCACCGCCTGGGCTAAGCCTCCCAGCGAGACTGGGCGGTGCAACCTCCCCAGCCGGGAGGTGGCACCGCCTGAGCTCAGTCTTTGAGCTAGACTGGGCGGTGCAACCTCCCTGACAGAGAGGTGGCACCGCCTGAGCTCAGTCTTCGAGCAAGACTGGGCGGTGCAACCTCCCTGACAGAGAGGTGGCACCGCCTGAGCTCGGTCTTCGAGCTCTGCCAGGCGGTGCAACCTCTCCAGTCAGGAGGTGCAACCGCATGATCCCGGAATTCCGGGATTTGATCGTTTTGAGCTCCAAATTTGAATTGGGTTGGGGCCTATAAATACCCCACCCATTCAGCACTGAGACAGCAAGAACTTACCCGAAATCTTGATCTTTTCAGTGGTTCTTAGAGCTCAAAACTGCTAGTTTTCCTCCTCCTTCTGTTCCTCAAGTTTGAGTTATAAAGAGAGGAGAGAAAACATCTATAAGGGTTGTCTCCTAAGCCCGTCAAAAGGAGTGAATCTGTAAGAGGGTAGTTGGCCTTCGCCTATTGAAGGAAGGCCTCTAGTTGACGTCGGTAACCTCATCGGTGGAGGAAGCCAAAAGTGGAGTAGGTCAAGACTGACCGAACCACTCTAAATCTCTGGTTTGCGTTTATTTTGAGCACTTTATCATTACTGCAAACCTCCTACATAGCTACTGCTCTCTGCGCTTTTACGAACGAGTTCTGTGCAGTTTACGTTCACGTCTTAATTCCATTTACAAACTGCAAACTGCTCTCTGCGCTTTTACGAACGAATTCTGTGCAGTTTACGTTTACGTCTTGATTCCATCTACAAACTGCAAACTGTCTCTCTGCGCTTTTACGAATGAGTTCTGTGCAGTTTACATTTACGTCTTGATTTCATTTACAACTGCAAACTGTCTTCTGCGCTTTTACGAACAAGGTTCTGTGCAGTTTACGTTTACGTCTTGATTTCATTTAGAACTGCAAACTGTCATCTACGTTTAGACGCAAACTGCGTTTAGACGCAAACTGTGCTTAGACGTAAACTGCGCTTAGACGCAAACTGCGTTTAGACGCAAACTGCGTTTAGACGTAAACTGCGTTTAGACGTAAACTGCGCTTAGACACAAACTGTATTTAGACGCAAACTGCGCTTAGACGCAAACTGTGTTTATACGCAATCTGCGCTTAGACGCAAACTGCACTTAGATACAAACTGTGAATCAGCTTTTGCATCATAATAGTTTCTATCGAACGAACGCAGCTTTCGGTTTTAATCGCTGTAAAATTTCCGCTGCACTAATTCACCCCCCCCTCTTAGTGCTCTCGATCCTAACATATATTCCATTTGATCACTATGATAAAAAATGTTTAACTTGAATTCAAAGGTTGTGATTCCTTTTGAATTCAAGTTTGCTTTATCTCAATATGACATATAGATAGTGAGAGTTAAGGTTAACTCCGTCATCAATTGGTTGTCTTCGTCAAAAAGGGGGAGATTGTTGAATTTCATATTTTAATGATGAAATCAATCGATAAATTATTGATTTAATCTATATGTTGAGATAAGTGTTATAGGTTTAACTACGATAATGAATAAGGCATAAAGCAGATGTTGGGCTGAAGTCAAAGATTAGATGTTATGACGAAGAATCAGACGATGTACTGGAAGCTCGCCAAAAGTGCATCGGGAGTTCGTCAAGAGTTCGTCGCGAGCTCGCCGAGAGTTCATTGGGAGTTCACCGAGAGTTAGATGGGAGCTTGCTTAGAGTTCATCGGGAATTCGCTAAAAGCATGGTGAAAGTTCATCGGAAGTTTGTCGAGACTTCGCTGGAAGAATGATTGACATACGGGACAAAGATTGCTTAGTTAATACCTTAATTATCATAGTTAGAACCTAGATTGAGTTAGGATTGGAAGGTAATCTCACTAACTCATTTAGGGGCCAACTAGACCCAAAACAAGGTTGATTGGACCAGATGGAAGGCCCACTCGGCCACTTGGAGCCTTGTCAGGCGATGGCACCGCCTAGGGTGGGCGATGGAACCGCTTGAGGCTCAACCTCCCAGGTGGTCTAGGTAGTGGTATCACCGGCAATTAATGCTACTAGTCGGTGGTACCATTAAAGCCTAGTCTCCAAGGCTTTGTCTGGCGGTAGTACCGTCTAGTGTCAAAGTGTCAAGCAATGATATCACCCAATAATGACAGTGGTACTATCAGTACCTCGAAAATCCGAGAATAGATACTTTTAGACTCCAAGTTTGAATCCATTTGGGGCCTATAAATACTCCTCTCATCCCTGCTCAGATATACAAGAACTAAAAACAAAAACAAGAAAAAAATCTGTTGTAATCTTGTGAGAGTTTTCCTCCTTTAGTCTAAGTATTAATTTTTGTTTAATAGAGAAATAAGTGTAGTTGGTCTTCGCCTATTGAAGGAAGACTATTAGTGAACGTCGGTGACCTAGACGGAGGAAGAATCAAAAGTGGACGTAGGTCACAACGACCGAACCACTATAAATCCGGTGTATTCTTTCCTTACTGCTTTCTTTCATTACTTATCTGTACTTTATGCTTTACATTTACTCTAAGTCATTACTTTCCGATATGGGCTCTGACGAGATGATTTTGTCAAACGAAACTTTCCAAATCAACATAATTTTTATCGTTGCACTAATTCACTCCCCCCTCTTAGTGTCGTATTAATCCTAACATTTGTCCTTTCTCTTATGCTATTTGTTGGTGTCCTTTTAGTAATCCCAATCTATATAGATATTGAACTATTATCAAACATAATTAAATTTTATTAATGTTAGATCATAATGATTCCAATAAGAAAATCAAATCAGGATTCATGAACCAAAAATCAAATGCTCATATAATTAATTTGAATAAAGTAATCAATTTTATTTTGAGAAAAAGAGATACAAATCTCAATAAGTTGTACATATATATTTATGTGAAGAAAAAACATGCAAAAAATAAAATTTGAATAATAAAAGTAGCCACTCACGTCAATAAAAAATTATGATATTTTTTAATTATAAATTAATTTCGAATTGAATTTATAAATATTTTTCTCTTAGATGAATTCTTAAAAAAGCTCTCTTTCTAGATTTTTCAATGAGGTGCCTTTTAACATATTTCTCAAGTGGCGTTCTCATCTCATCTTTTCATAATCCTCTGAATAAACCTAACATGGCAAAACAGTTGCTCCCCCTTTTTGGTGTATTAATACATAGAGTGAATCGGTTCGTGGAATTTAGAGTCATTCTACTTCTTATTTTTAGTATTTTTGAATATATTTATAATATTTTTAAAATATTATAAGCCTATTCAAAAGCGCTATACTTATATGAAAGTCCCTATTTGTTTGTTCTTATTTTTAAGCCAATAAAGATATATATATTTATAACTTTATTTTTTTGTATATGAGTTGGTTTCTATTGAAATTTAAATCTATTTTTTTACTATAATATTTTTTAATAAACTTATAATGTTTCGATGGAGATACTAAAAACACTTAAGGTTGAACTAATAAGAATAATTATATGAAAATTTATTTTTATAAAAAAATTAATTTTTATTAGATTTTGTGTTAATTTATTTTAATTATAATATTTTTGAATAGATTTATATTTTTTGAAGGAGATATAAAAAATTCTATAAATCTATTTAAAAATAATAACTAATAATGTAAATCTTATACATGAAGAATTGGACGTGGTCACCCTATAAACCAAACACAGAATGTTTGGACGAAAAAATTATGTTAGACCATATTTAGAGTCTTCGAAAGATCACGAAAAACCGTAAGGACACCGAAATTTTGAAATGGAACCTCCCCAAAAAATCGTCTTTTCCTTTTTTATATTGAAGAAAATGATGTTATGCAACTACCAATGAGCCCCTAGCCCTCACGTGATGGGGACACGTTCACGTGATGCCGACAAGGGTCCGGGCCGAGCTGGACGATGGGTGAATAGACGAGTCCACCCTTTCGTGCGGACTCGTCACCTTCTTTAAATCGACCTCGATCCCCGGCATTTCGGGTCCGCCATTAAACGCTGCTACATCTCTTGTTGAGCATTTGTATATTCCCTTGCCCTCATTCCCATTTCGCAGCCTCCACCGCTGCATTCCCCTGTTTTCGTCGCCACACTCTCGGCTTCGCTTGGTGCAGGTCGGGAATCGATCGATCGGTGATGGGACGCCGGATCCCTCTGCTTCCGGAATCCGATCGGATCTCCACTGGTCCCGCCGGCACGCTTCCCCTCTTGCATCAAGTGAATTCGAGAATACTTGGCGAAAAGGAAGCTCCTTGATTGGATTTCGGTATTCGAACGATTGCATGATCATATTTGGTAGTCGCCATTCTCATTCCTATACAGTTGTTTTCTTCTCGGATTTTTTGACGAAAGGTTTCTTTGGGTGTAATTGTTTTCGGTCGCTCCAAGTATTGTTCTTTCCGATGACTTCAGTTGGGTTTGATGTGTACTTGCCGAAGCTTACATCTCGTGCTTTCGACTGGATCACGATTTGGTATCTTGATGGTGTAGTTCATTTTTTTGAATAATGATGATACCATGCCATGCCAAACGTATATGTGTTGGTGCTTTGAATTAGTTATGGTTTCGATTTTATCGCACAATTTAGCTTTGTGATGCTCGTTTATGGTTTTGTGAAAATAGATAGATGATAAAGATGGGATCTCCATGGTATTCTTTACGTCATTGCTGTGTCAATGCCAATACAAGCATCTCTGTTTTGTGTAGTTGTATGTTTCAGAAAGTTGCTTGTTACAGGCAACTGGTGTTCACAGAGGGCTTAGGATCTGGTTTGACATATTGTAGTGCATATATTTGCGGTACCCAAAGAACTTCAATTCGATCCCAAACATGTCAATTATTTCACAAACCTTTCTCGTGTGAACTCGCTCTTTGAGGAGGAACACCAGATGATTCTAAGCAGTTGTGTAGTGAGCACACTTTGACTAACCATTCACATATTCTTTCATATTAGATGTTGTCTTCATTTGAAAGATCAAATAGATACATGTTTTACTATTTTTGCGTGGGTTTTTTCTGTTGATTATTAACTGAATAAAAAGTGTAACTTTGCTGTTATGTTGTGTTGAGATTGTCATGACCTTGCCCTATAGTTTTCAACTAACAGCTCCATCTAGTTCTTATATACAACTAATATCACCTTCCTTCCTTCCAACCATGGAGGCCTAAATTGAGGTGTCACTTTTTTCTATTGATTATTAACTGAATAAAAAGTGTAACTTTGTGGTTGTTAAATTGAGGTGTCACATTAACTATTCCTCTGTTGCAGAGGAAGACATATTTAGTTGATTGACATTGTTCAAATTCTATCCTTGCAACACCAATAAATTTACCTTCGTAGTCAAAGATAATTGATCCACCAAAAAATTGTGTGAAGTCTTCAACCCGTAATATTGAATGAAAATCAAGAGCTTTTCAAGATTGATATTTTCTCTAAAGAAAATATTGACATGAGAGAATGATGGGTGATTGATTGTTAATGATACTTGGTAGGATCTTAGAAAGTAGTTTGAGATTTAAAGAGCTAATAATAGTGGCTGAAAATACTGAGCTCACAAATGTTATATTTTATTCTGCTGATTTATTGTAGGGGCAGATTCAGTAGATATTGTGACTGCACAAACATTATACGACTGAGGAAACATTTTTTTATAAGCAGAACGTGGGGAGCTAGTAAGATAATTCACTCGTAAAGAATTATGAAGTTCATCCTTCGCCTTACCTGAGGATTATCGATTATTTGAGGATAAAGTGATGTGCTTAAGAAGAGGTTGATTTCTGATTAATATCCATCCCACAAAAGAAAGCCCGTCCTTTAAGAATAGACTTTCAGAGTAATAGCACTATATGAAAACGGAGCAGAGTTCAAAGGTATTGGTCTCGCAAGGCATCTATGCCCTCTGCCAATGACAGGCACAAAAAAAAGGAGGAATGAAAGTGCTTGAAAGCTGGCACAAGAATCAGAAATCTTGAACCAGAAGATTTGGCTTTCTAATATTCCTAAACTTTACAAAAGTAACTTTGTTAAGAATCCTTTTTCATTGGTGATTTTTCTTTAATTTTTTTATTTTAGATATTTCTTAAATAGTTATTCTCATTTTTGGTTTTTCTCAAATCATTTCTCCTGATTCAAAAATTACTCAAATTGTCCCTTCTCCTCCCTCTCTCTTCCACCATTGTCGTTGGACTCACTATCACCTCCTACAGCCTTCGTCATCACTCCTACATCTTGTATTGTCTATCCTATCCTTTATTTTATCGGAGTTATTGCCAACAACCCTTGCACCCCCGAAAGGTGGGGGTGCAAAGATTGTTGTCGATCCTCTACCCCATTGGTGTTGGTACTCGTAGCCCTTGCATGAGAGAGGGGATGCAAGGGTTATCTTCTACCCTTTGCTCTATTATCGGCATATGACTTGTCGGATTCATCACCCGTAGCCCTCATATGAGGAAGGAGGGGGCATGAGGGTTGTCGTCGTCTCATCCTTCCTTAGACGAGAGCTACGAGCAATGAGTTCGACGGGGTAGATGGCGACAACGGAGCAGAGGACTAGCGAAAGCCCTTGTGCCCCCTCCTTCCTCACATGAGGGCTACGGACGATAACTCCGATAAGGTAAAGGATGATGGCGGAGTGGGGGGCTAATGGTGACAAAGAAGGCGATGGTAAAAAAAGGGTGAAGGGAAAAAACTCAAATAGAGATAATTGTTTGGAAAATATTAAAAATAAGATTTTTTTAGGAAAATCATCCATTTTTTATACATTACATTATATTTGGGTTTCTTGTATTTCCTTATATTCTCTGTTGTTTGGATACTTTGTACTCATTTCAATGTTGAGATTATCGTATCTGAAGTCCTGCTTGTATTTCCTCGGAGAACGTTGGTTAAAGCCCTTGATGACTGAGGCGAAGATATTGGCTAAGTGAACTCGGTCTAATGTTCCTTTGTTATTTTATACTTGGCCCTATGCTCAAATCATATGGTAACGCACAAAAAAATTGCTGATGGATAGCATAAATATAACATTTTGGTCCAATGTAGCCCTTTTTCTGGCATTGTACAGTCTAACCCATATATGACAATCCATTTGTTCAGTAATGTACTTAAATAGGCTTTTGCATATTGAACTTGATAATTAGGTATGTCAGTTGAGCTACAAATTTTCAAATTCTGCTTAGCATGACAAATCATTTTAAGGGATAAAGAAAATACAATGCAAAATACAATATACTAAGCAAATGAATGAAATCAAACATTACCACTTACCAATATCCTACTTTATGTTGCATAATAAGAGCACAATACTCCTTGTATATACGATTTTTATTTAGTAAAAGTGTTGATAAGATTAGTTGGGTTGGTAAAGATCAAAGACTTTGCATTTTGTCTTCATCATTTATATTTAATTTTTTTAAAATTAGTTTAACGAAGCCGGCTACTATTTTGTGATGACATAAAACAAGATATTTGCCTAAAAAGACCATCAATGGGCCATAAATATACAACTTCAAGTCAATAGTGTTCATGATGTAAGAAGTCATTCAGGGACCAAGTTCAAGTCTAAATTACTCTATTTGCAAGTTCAAACCCGTTCGATTTCTTCATCACGATGACAACATTGACAATAATTATATGTCTGACGAGAAATATTTTGAGCCCTCTAAAGAATCTTATTTTATAGCTACAACTGTTCCATCAGCTAAAAGGCCTTTGTAAACTTTTCCATATCCTCGTCCAACTTGAGTAGAACTGTTGAATTTGTTTGTGGCTAATTCTATTTCTTCATAAGTAAAACTTTTTACTCCAATTTTAATTGGACTCTTTGATGCTGTTAATATGAACGATAAAAAAATATTCATAAAAAAATTTAAATTAGAGAACAAAATGCTTCAAGTTAGTAAATAGGTCCAATGGAATTCATAATTTCACACAGATCATGATGTATTGTCACAAGTTCAAGAGTGTGGCCATTTTCAACCATATCCAAAAATTTGGTAAAATAATTATACATGCAAAAGTGTATGAAAAATCAATCTTGTTATATCAACTACATAATATGATATTACAATATATACTATAAGAAGCATTTATGTAAAGTAGCCCAAGTCAACTACAATTTGTTCCCAATTTTCAAACAAATGGAGGCTCAAAACCAAGTAATACTAAAATTAAGTTATATCAAGCTTAAATTTCATATTTATGTAAGCTTAAGATTCTTAGTACATTAGGACTCTTCAAGTTCTAAAGGTATTCAGACTCTACTACAAGTTTTAAACCTCAAACTCTTACTCATAAAAGAGGGAGGAAAGACCCATCTAAAACACAACTAAGTCAGCTTAATGTCAATCATGGTAGAACTAAAATTAGGGCAACTATCACAATCCTATAAATCTTAGGGTTTCAACCGTCCTTAGAACAACTAGGTCGTTTTCCTTCTTCCTACTTATTACTACTTTAGATATCCTTTTCAAATTGCTGCCATCCTTAATAACTTTCAAAAAGGTCTTTTTTGTAGCATAAGAAGAAGAGGAGAAGAGGAAGAAAGCTTTGATAGTCCTGTAGTAATCAAGATTTGCCAAAAATCCTTTTCTTATAGCCTACAATAGAATTCTTCAATAAAGGACTATGTAAAACCAATAGCTTCATTTTCGATCTTCGTTTTCGATCTTGACATCTAAAGATGCAACACTTGACATATTCAACTCCTTCCACAATGCCAAATAGAGGAGGAAATAAAGAAAAAATTAGTAATAAGCATTCTACCTCTATCTATTCATGCATGTCTCATGAGAACTTTCAAACAATCATTGCTCAAGAACACTTTGTTTCAATTTCTTCTTTTAGGCACTTTAAATTCATAGATTAATTTCACTTTTGAAGGTGCGTTTATTATAATAAAAATGTAACTCTTTTAGCAAAACCTAGATGATATTGAATTAATAAATCGTCGAACTCAAGTCCCATACGAATTAGATGGTATCATAGTAATGATTCCTCGACTATAGATGGTGATCATAAAACAAAGATATAAAGCATTTAGAAAAGAGCTGTAGGAGTTTGAATTTGAACCACATTCAACCAGAGGAAGAACCACCAATGAGATGATGGCTAGCTTCCTAATAGACTTAAGTGATTTTACTGACCAAATGATTATATTAATCTAACAGATGAAAATTACGATGGATTGAATGCAAACCCAAGTTAATTTAACAATGAAAGATAATCGAACAAAGGATGCTAAAGAAGAATATTTGATGTTGAAACATGCTTACAGTTCATCATATTGTTTTGTGCCAAAAATAATAATGTGTCAATTATGTAGATAAATCTCCTATTAAATTTTACTCTAAAAGCTTAACTTCCCTATATAGATATTTATATGATTTTTTTTCTAAAAACTGAATAGCAACAAAAGATTATTGTCTTGATGATGATAAGAATAATATTATAAATACAAATGGGCTAACACGACGGGTGACCGAGGCCGAGGATTGTTCTTAGGATTTTATTAGAGAAAGAAAAAAAAAAACAACTGAACATGGTTTCACAAGACTCACCAAGCAACAAGCCCTAAATGATATGTGAACCATTCCAAATTGAAAAGCCCCATATTTTAGTTTATGAATGAATAGGTATATACCAACCGATATATACTAGTCTGATGGCTTATAAACCTCACTTGCCCACTAGCTAACAAAGGCATAAAAAATGCAATTAATAACTTGACATGCTCAAATAATAAGAATCATCCATCAGCTTATCCATTTATATCATGCATATTACATGCAAATGATTCATCATGTAATCACCGATAATTTCTCTTTTAACATAAATTAATTATTATAAATGACATATTATTTTATTATTAACTTTTATGTTTGTGTACTATAGTTAAGGAAATGATTAAATTTGATTTCCTTAATCAGGATAAGTTAAGAATTATACTAATCAATTAAATTATTAATTAATTTATTTTCTAATGATTAATTTGAATTTTAGGAAGTACATAGTTTACATTCCATTTTCGTGTGTGAACTATAAGAAATGAATATTATATTTCTCTCTTTATATAAAAAAAATAAAAATAAATTAAAAATAAGAATTAAATTATTACTTACCTTCTCGGGAGATCTCATCTTCTCTTATATAAAGGGAAAGGATAGTCAAGGAGAGGTAGGATCTTTTTCTTTTTAATTAGCTTTGATTTATGTTTTGAAATCTTGATGTTGAGATTATTATAATTTTATAATGCATGATTATGTTTGATTTCAAAATTTTATGATTAGTAAATAATAATAATTGATTTATGATGTTAGAATGATTATTTGATTTATATTGATATCTTAAGCTTAAGTGAATTTTAATATTGATTTAATTATTAAAATTCTTATTTTTGAATTAGCATAATAGTTCTAATTTATTTAATTAGATATATTTATGTTTTAAGAATTATGTGTGAAATTCTATAATGTAATTAGTTTTAAATTTAAGATCATGAATTTAAATTTTTAGTTAATGGATTTGAGTTATTCTTTAATAATTTTAAATATTAAAATTTAATTTGATGAGAGGAGTCTAATTGGGGTCCAACTTGAGTCAGGTTGATCTTTCAGATCGGATCGACTCAGCCCATGTGGTCATGTACGACCTAGCCCATGTAGCTAAGTACAACAAAGCTCGTGTAACTAGGCATGATCTAGCCCATGTGTTAAGATGCGACTCAACCACGTGGCCAGACATGACACAACTCATGTGGCTATGTACGACCCAATTCATGTTGTCAAATATGACCCCAACTCAAGTGTCCAGGTACGACCAACTTGCGAGCCAAGCATGGCCTAGTTCAGTGGTAAGGCTCAGCCTAATTTATAAGTGAGGCTTAGCCTAGTCCATGAAATTAAGTCTGCCCAACTATGCGATTAGCATTAGACACATCATTACTCCTCTATCTAGCCTGTTGTACCTCAACTCAACCTATTACTTGGAACAAGCATGTGCAGTGCATGTGACCCATCTAAGACTTAAGTGGGCTGGTTCGGTCTGGTCTGGCATTATACGACATAGTCTAATTTTCTTTCCCTTTATTGGTTTAAGCTCGTTAATTGACTAAATTAGAGAGGTTTGATCGGTTAAAGTCAGTTTAAGGTGATTCCAAACTAACTTGACTAATTCAAACCTACTTGACTTAATTGAGATCAATCAAATCTAAATTAGATCAGTCTATGATAATTTCAGATTGGTTCTATAAAGATTTGAGGTTGGTTCCGTTAGGTCATAATCAAATTGAGTTTTATTTAAATTAATTGAGATATTCCAATAAGAGTTTTGGTTTATTGAGAACTATTGAGAGATTGATGTTTCATATCTTTTATGATTCGATGAATTTAAAGGTTTTATCTAAAGATGTTATTTGAAAATGATTATTGATTTTCTATTTTCTTATGTTTATGATATTGATATGATTAGTATCATGTAATAGATGTGACTAGACTAGTAGTTCACATTGGAAGTGCAACTTGTGAAAGGAGGCTCATCACAGTGTGGAGCCACCAATGAATATAGTCTAGCATATTTACATCAAGTATGGTCTCTCATAATATTTAATCATATTGATTTCTTGACGCATGCGTGAGTGAATGGATGAGTGTAAATGAATGATCATGAATGTTTATGTATCCCTGCCAAGGGCAGGTATGACGATTATGTCCAGGGATGAGTAGGTCGTCAAACGTGATTGTTAGACGGTTCTTCCATCTATTGTTGGGAGGAACGTGTCCCTACTTAAGCGGGTGAGGGATACCACTTCATCCGCTGTTAGGAGTGCGATATGGATTATCTCCATCCACTGTTGGAAAGAATCTATCTCGTGAAATATGCCACTTCATCCGTTGTTGGGAGAGTGCACCATCGAGTGATGTACGCCTTTGTTATTATGTATGTGCTGCATGTGGTTGATGCATGATTTTGTTTATTATGTAAGAAATTATCATTATTTTTTTGATGCATAAATTTTATAATGAATCGATATATTGTCATTTCTTATTGAATTATTGATATTTATTTTTTTATGAATATTAAAAATTATTTTAATGATTATTTTGAGATTTGTATAGTTGCTAATATGTTTTTATCTTATATTTATTTTTAAAGTAATCTACTACTTTGTAATAGATCCGAAGCTTGGGTGGAAGAGACTTATGATCCTACCAAGTTATTATGTAAAGTAATCTATTAAAAAGATGTGATCTTTTTTCTAATTAATAAAATATTTACTATTGTAAAGACATCGATTTGAATTCAAACACGAATGAAAAAAAAAAAGTTATTACGTAAATTATGAATAATAAATTATTGATTTATTATTTTTTTTATAAATTCGGGAGGTGACAAATCCATTATATTATTATGAATATAAGAATATATAAATTATAAAAAAGAGTACCATGTTCGACAATATTTATGTTGTGTCAGCACACCAGTTCTTCCTAGACATGCATTGTCATATAACTAACACCAACCAAATGATCACAACTTCATCTCCTAAAGATGGAGGAGCTACTACAATTATCAATATCAAGATGAATTAATTCTGAGATGACAACCACATGAAACATTTCCACTAGTTCCCTTAAAGGAGAACCATCTCTAACAGTCCTCGTATCATCATGTCCCTTTGAATTGTACTTTTTTAGTTTAACATGTAATTCCTATCCCTCTAGAAACGTTCCTAAATCAGCATGATTAATTTGACAATCGTACCTTCCTTGTATCACATGGTATATTTCCAATAGACATAATGGCCTACACTTGTAGAATCTATGAAACGAACATAGAAAATTATCAATAAACAGAAAACAAAGAGCTTTCACTTCATTTATTAATCGCATTGGGCCAGATGTTTCTTTAATTGTCCCACCTAATACCAATTCCTAGTGCCTCCCATTCGTTCTTGGTTAATTAATTGGGCAACAAGAAGTTTAAAAGAAGAGCAAGGGACATCCTCATCCAAGTTTATCAAGGCTTATCAAAGCCTGCTCATCAAGAACAAAGATCACACTTTTTTGTAGGCTTATCAAGACTACTGTTATGTAGAAAAATTATTTAAAGATATAGAAAATTACTACTCTTGCCATAAATAGTAACTGTTACGACTTATTTGGTACATTTCTTTTTTAAGTACTACACTTATTTGGTCCATTTCGTAGTCTTAAATTTTGAAGTTATTTATCCTAAATTATCAACTAAATGTTTTTACCAGAGAAAAAAAAATCAAAAGACAAAAATGGAGAGTTACTAGTGGTATGCCAGCTGGAAAAGCAAACTCAGCTGCAGTTAATGCAATCAAGGGTGTTTATTGTATTCTGATGGCTGATGGCTTGGCGATAACTGCACAGCCACAAGAAATGTTAGCCTAACCTAAACATCATAATGCAAGAAGATTTTCTTTTAAATTAAAAGTGCCATGCAAGAAATAGAACCTATAGACTTGTAAAATAGATTCATTATGTGAAATAGTAAATGTCACTGTAAAAGCAATTTTTATAGGATAACAAAGCCTGACAGATAACAACGGCCGAAGGAAACTTCCAAAGTGTGATCGCTCCAACTGCTCCTACAGGAATAGTGAATGCAATTTCAACTTAGATCGGTACGCACTGGCTATCAACACGTAGGCCCCCCAATTACGGACAATCCACATGTGGTACAGTGATCAACAAGGATCAGACAAGACAGTAACCCTATAAACCTTAATACAATAATGTTTGTTTCCCACGCGATCCTATCTTTTGTTGTTCGCTGCTGCCAACACACTACCCTTGACCCCCGGTGGTCCTCTTATTTCTTATTTTTATTCTCGTTTTCATTCACGCTTATCGCATCGGTAATATTCCTCTTACGAGAATATCATATGTATCATTATTTTATAGGATTAAGGTTCATTTAAACTCCTATAATTTTGATCATGAATCATTTAAGTTTTTATGATTTACTTATGTCTAAAATAATTCTTATATTTTAAAAAATATAACATATAAATTCCTTCCGTCAAGTCTAAGTTAACAGATATTAAAATATTTTTACGTGACATGCTAACCCATAATAAATTATTAATATAATAACACATGTAATTTAAGTTTTAAAAAAAGTTAAGGTCCATTTTAGCTCATATTGTTTTGGCTATGAACCACTTAAGCCCTTATGGTTTACTCGTGTCTAAAGTAACTTCTATATTTTTAAAAACGTAATATATAAGCTCATTACCTCAATTTTGAGTTAATAGACATTAGAGTCTGTTTATGTGATATATTGACTCATAATAAATCATTAATACAATGACACATATTGGGTCACTGAATGAGCCTCCCAATGAGTCCAAATCAGTCCCAATTAAGATATAATTGACCCGTAATTGAGTTAACATTATTATATCAAGAGCTAACTCAATTAGCCCCCTAAACTACTTCGATCTTAGACAAATGATTACAAAGCATGAATCCTTTGTTCGGCATGTCATTGGTTTATCCGGCGCTTATCCGATCCTTCGGCGTATTGCCCAATCGGCATGTTGACTCCCGCAACTTCCGATCTCCTTGGCGTAATGTTCGATCCTTTGGTCCTATGCCCGAATTCATGGCACGAAGCCTTCTGCCAATATGTCGACCGATTCTCCGGCCCGACGTCCAATCTTCTAACATGTTCACTCTGGCCTAATGTCTGATTCCTCCTGCTTTAATCAATTTGTCTCTCATTGATTGAAGCTAGTCCTATGTTACTCAAAATGCATATTATATCACAAACTCATCAATTGATTTCATCAACAAAATCCAAGATTCAACAACCTTGATGATGAAAATTATTTTTCGGTTTTAAACGATGATGCATGTTTTGATTTGGCATAAAAACTTTGGCATGCTTGTAAAAATAAAATCACTTAAATTGAAACAACTAAAAAGAGGAAAGCATTTTTCTTGAAAATTTCATTTTCTCTATCTTATCAATTTTTTAAAAAAGAGATTAATGAATCTATTTATGATATTTTATGAATCTCTTGAACTATTAAAGTGATTTTGATGATTTAGATTTGAATGAGTTTTATCCAACTCATGATCTTAATTATTGAAGATTTCATATGCATGAATTGAGATATTTTTCTCCTATGTTTCTTTTTTACCATTGCTAAATAGAAAAATTATCTAAATTGTTCTTTTGATTACAACTTGAAAGATTTTCTATATGAATCTTGAGAATTCTTATGCATGAATCGAGATAATTTATTATTTGTTCTCCTACAATTCTTTTGTTGTTTACTAAAGAGAATATCTTTCTAGGAATTCATGACTTAAAATTTCTTTTGAAGAGCAATCTCCTAAGATTTTCTTTTGATTATTTAAGAGGAGATTTGTCAAAATGAATTATGTTTTTTGGTATTCACATGATCTTATCTTTCATGATATGATTTTTTTTATATAATTCCTTGTATTCATGAAGTATATCTCATCATCAAAATTTTCTTGATATCTTTCATGTGATGACTCGAATATTTACACCTTTGTGCTATTCCCCTCTTTTTGACAAATAGGGAGAAAATAAATGTTGAATGTTTGGTATCATGTATAAAAGTGATAAATGTTTAAAAATTTTAATATTGGTTTAATGTACGAAGAGATAAATGCTTAAAAATTTTAATGTCTTAGTATCACGAATGTTATGCCCAAAATGATGTATCATAAATGCTTGAGCATCATGCATGATATGTCTATAGTGATGATTGATTCATGATATGTTTATAGTGATGATTGATTTATTTTTGGTATTATATATAAAATAAGGATGATTTGTAAGGTTTTGAAATTGTGCATGTTTTAATTTGAAACTATAATGATGCACAAACATATTGAATTAAGAATGATACTTTATCTTTGTCATAATATGAAAATTGATATAAAGGGAAAAGGATTACAAAATTGTATTCTTCCCTTCTTTTTTATAATGATAAAGGGTTAGATAAAATTGCTAACTTGTATACTCTAAAATGATATAAAATTTACTAGTTTGCATGTTCTAATATGATATAACAACACTTGCTAAATTTGCTAGCTTACAAATTATAAGGAGAAACATTGCTAGCTTGCACTTCTCAAAAGAGAAGAAAGAACTTGCTATCTTGAACATCACCACTAATTGCTAGTTTGCAATCTCAAGAAAGTGCTATCTTGCCTATCTTAAGAAGTAAAATTTATAAATTTGCACAACTTAAAATTGTTGCTAGCTTGTATGTCGTAAAACTTGCATATCTCAAAATTTTGCTAGATGCATTTCTCCTTTTTGTTGATGACAAAGGGGGAGAAGGTATGATAATGCATTGCATGATGAATAATGATTTGGAATCATCCATGTAATGATGATTTTATATTTTAAAAATATACATGATGATTTAGTATTATGCATGTAATACTTCAACTTATGATAATGATGAAATATTCATGATGAAATATTGCTTTGACTTGAATTCAATTTGAATTCAAGATCCATCAATATGGAATATTGACAGGGGGAGTTAAGGTTAACTTTGTCATCAATTGGTTGTCATCATAAAAAAGGGGGAGATTGTTGAATCTCGGATTTTGATGATGAAACTAATTGATAGTATTTATGATTTTATTTGCGTTTTGAGTGACACAGGAAGCTTCGATCAATGAGAGACAATTAAAGTAGGAAGAATCATATTGGGCCGAAGTGGAATATGTCTGAAGATTGGACTTCGAGCTAGAGGATTGATCGACGTATCAACAAAAGGCTTCGGGCCATGGGTTTAAGTATCAGGCCAAGAAGAGTGAAAATTGCGCTAAGAAAATTGGAGTTGCAAAGGTCAATTCGCCGATTGGATAATAGGCCACAAGAGAGGACGATGCGTCGAAGAATCGGACGAAGCGTCGATGAACCAATGACATGTCGGACGAGATTTGATTCAAGCTTTGTAATAATTGTCTAGATTAAAGTAGGTTTTAGGTGTAATTGGGTTGGAATTGGGCCAACTCAATTAAGAGCCAATTGGGCCCAAGTTTAAATTGTGTTGGGCTAAGTGAAATGCCCAAACAATGACCCAATAGATAGAACCATCGGTGGCACAATCTCCGAGATTATGTCAGGCGATGGCATCGCCCAGACATAGTCTCCTAAGTGGTGGTATCGCCCAATGTTAGTGCTGCAGGCGATGGTACCGCCAGGACCCGAGAAACTCAAGATAAGGCCTTTTTAGCTCTAATTTTAATACTATTTGGGGTATATAAATACCCCACTATTCCTCTTAGGATTTGGAGTAGCAAGAATTGAGCATAAAATTAAGTTGAAAAAGAAAGAAAAATACTTGAGAAAAATTGGAAACTCTCTTAGGATTTAGGATCACTTCTTCCTAGTATTTAGAAGTTCATCTAAAGGGAGAAGTGAGGTCTAAGAAAGAGAGGCTTGTAAGGGTTGTCTCCTAAACCCGTGAAAAGAAGAAAGAGTGTAAAAGGGTAGTTGATCTTCGCCAATTGAAAGAAGATCGTTACTGGATGTCGGTGGCCTCGATGGAAGAGGAATCGAGAGTGGATGTAGGTCACGACGACCGAATCACTATAAAACTCAGTTTGTATTTCTATTTTGCTTTTCATTCCCTTACTGTAAACTGCCTTACTTGCTTACTTTTTTCACTATGCTCCTGTACGTTTTCAAGTTAAACTTACATTTTCGATACGAGCTTTTATCAAATAAAAGATTTTTGAACCGATATCGTTTTTATTTGCTGCACTAATTCACCCCTTCCCCCTCTTAGTACCGACTCGATCCTAACAATATTTATATTTAATAAATAAACATAAAATAAGAAAATATGCTTTAAATACCACATTATTCATGAGAATATATATATATATATATATACATATATATATATATATACATATATATATATATATACATATATATATATACATACATATATATATATACATATATATACATATATATATACATACATATATATATGCATATATATATATATATTTATTTATTTATACATATATACATATATATATACATATACATATACAAAAAACAATATAGTTAAGTGATGTTGTGTGTTCTTGATTCAAGAAGAAATGAAAAAACACAAAGAACAAAGAAGAAAACAAAGAACATCAACCCCCGTATCCATGTATGAAAGACAAGGAGACAAATAAAAACAATAAAAAAATTACTTATCAGAACAACACCGTGCAGATAACAATCACTTTGTAGATTTTCTTAATAAAAATAAAATTAAACCAGCATAATTAAAAAAAAATATATTAAACCAGCATAAATCATTTTAACCTGAGTTGATTAGTAAGATTTTACTGAACGGACGACGCAAACCCATTGTTTTGAAAAAATAAATTTAAGCTTAACTGTTCAAAATTAGATTTAAGCTTAACTGTTCAAAAATAAATTTAAGCTTAACCAGCTTAACTATGTAAGAAAAAGCCATAGTCAAAAACTTTTTCTAAAAAATCATCAAAAAGAAATTCTCAAATATGAACCAGAAGGCTGATAAGGACACTACTCAAATAAAAGAAAGCGAAAGCAACCCGTTTGGAACTTGCGAGAAAAAAAATGCCACGATCAAACATCCAGATAGCCGCGGAACCACTGGGAAAACAATTCTTGATACATTATTTTGAAGCAGAGTCATGTCCATGAGCATAACTTAAACACAACTTATAGTTTTTCTGTTTTATCATCCAAAATAAAGCTGAGACACATCCATAAAAATCTCAACTTGGTTTTGTTCCGAGAAATGTGCATTTCCAGCAATATTACACGGTTTTTGAACACTAATCATCAATTGGATCATGAGGAGCCTCGTCAGCCTTCCTTTTAATGGTAACCACCGGGCAATCTACATGCTTCACCAGGTACTCACTCACAGTCCCGACAAAAACCCTGAAAAAGAAAAGTAAAACGCGCACTGTATACTTAGTTAATAACATTCATAAAGGAGTGAATAAACTTTGATAAATACATGAATTTAATGTCATTACAAACAAGAACATGATTATCTCCATTAATAAACAAAAATTATGAAGCCTTCGACTACGGAGTTAAAAAAATTTTCAAAAGGATATCAAGTCAACACATCTCATGAAGGCAACCAGAAACTTGAGGATTAAATGGTCCAGGCCATGCACCATATTTAGTTCCGGTATAAAAGCTAAATTCAGCCTTGCATATATGATTCAATGATCATGGCATATCTTTCTTCACATGTGAGAACAGGAATTCCTTTAAACAATATTCACATGAATAAACTGCACTTTGCACCAACCCTAGAGGACGAGTGGACAATCTCCAAACACTATGTCTGCCATTCACTTAATATGCTGTGCAGAGAAATCATCTAATTTGGAAACTAAATAAAAGAAATCAGAATATGTTACTAGCACCAAATTAATCTAAAAGAACTTGCATTAAAAAAGAGTACAAGAACTTCAGAAAAGAAATTCCATACCCCCACACACACACAAGAAAACAATGAACAAATTTGACAGGCCAAAATAAAAGTATCACGGCCCAACCTGATGGGATAACTAACATGTTAACTTTGTTGGATTTGACAATAGAACATCCATCAAGCCTTTATAACTCAATCTATCATTAGAAACTCCTGATGTAGGGCTAAACCAAAGCGTTAAAATCTACTTAACTTAAGGGATTGTTGTCCTTCCTAGTATAGCTTAAAATTAGACTTTAATATGGTGCATATGACATTTTTTAGGACTAGTATGGAAACACCTTAAATTGATCTAATTTAAACTTAATTGAGTCTAACTTTGGTTAAACAAGCTTGAACCAGTCAAAATTGATTCAGTCACAATAAATCATCTTGAGCCAATCAAAATGATTCGGTTTGGCCTAAATTAACAGTTAAATTGGATAAGGTTGAGCTCTGCACAATGCTAGGTCGAGCCACAAGCGATCTTGGAACAGGGTTTAACTAGCAATAAGAGGGCAACTGCAAGGGCCCAGATCCCTGCACGCATGTGCTGGGCCGAGCTCTAATCCCACCTACAAAACTAGTCACGTGTATCACACATGCCAACGACAACAAGGGTTACAGGTTCAACTCTGGATCAGAACATAGAAGCCCAATTGGATCATGTGCATTGCACTTGTCCACCATAAGGGAGAGGACAACGGGTTGGACGTCAACATTGGCTAATTGGACTGAGCATGGTCTTCAGGCGTTTGGTTGTGCCGAGCTGCATTACATAGGCCCAAGCCGAGATTAGCCACATGACGCTCTAGGCCGACCCACAGGTTCAACATATGCGCCAAGCCCTGAACCACATAGGCCTCTAGGCTGCATGGCCAATGATGACTCACGATCCATGCCTAGGTTTAGCTTAGGTCTAAGGATACGTTGAACCCAAACCTAGCTCAGGTTAAACCCAAACCCAATCAATTCCTCAATCAAATCATCATGTTTTCTTTTTTTAATAAAACACTTTTAAAAATTTAGAATAATAATTATGCAAAAATATCAAACTAAAAATGTAAATTTTCTAAAAATATTTCTCATAAATTAAAATATCAATAAACTAACATTTTTAAAATTAAAAATTCAATAAATCGTGAATACCTGGTAAAATTATATAAATTTATTGTAGGTTAGAGCAAATACAATATGATCTAAATCTTAATCTAAAACTCAGTTTTTAAATAATCATTAAAATGCAGATTTTATGATTTAATCTAAAACTTTGAAATAATTTATCAAAAATTATAAGAAAATTCACAATTAATCTAAACCAAATCAACTATCTCTTAAATGCTAAAAAATAATGAAATTACTATAATAACGAAACTAGGAGAGTAGGAGAACCTCTCTCTCCGGCAGCAGACCACCTTGCCCCCCTCCTTGTGGACCGAGACTCAACTCATCCGTTGATGAATATAAAGGGGCTCTACTAGTCCTTAATAAAGAAATAAGGGAGATTCTTAGTAAGATTTTTTTTTTTTTTGACAGAGCAAATAGCAAAGGCGAGATTTGAGCCCAGGACTGTGATACTCTATCAAAGTCTTTACCAACTAAGCTAGGTGGTACCTTCAATCCTTACGAATATTAAGAGTCTTATGATGAAAATCTCAAATTTAATAATCAAATAATTAATTTTATTTTTTCTATTTATTAGGTCTCTTGGATCAATTATTATCCATAGAGTAAAAATAAGATTGTTAAAATGGCAAAGGACTCAAGAGTCTTGTGTGATCATCGAATACCTTTAAAACTAAAAAACAATTTTATAAGACAACTGTGAGACTAACAATACTTCATAGATCTAAGTATTGGACAGTTAAAAAACAGCATATACAAAAAAGTTTATATTGTCGAGATAAGAATGCCAAGATAGATACATGGAGTTCCTAGGAAAAATTGAAAAAGAAATATTTTTCATAGATCTGAGTATTGGACAGTTAAAAAACAACATATACAAAAAAGTTTATGTTACCGAGATAAGAATGTCAAGATGGATGCCTGGAGTTACCAAGAAAAATTTAAAAAAATTTTATTTTTATTCGTGAACAATTAGATATTACCTCGATAGATGATAAAATGAGAATTGTTAGTATGGGCATATGTTTAGTAGACCTCCAGATACAATAGTCAAGAGAGGTGAAATGATTAATGTTAGTGGTACAGGTATATGAAGACTTAAAAAACTTTAATAGAAACTATAATAAAAATCTAATTACTCTAAACTTAATTAAATATATGACTTTTTATATATCTCAATAATAACAAAAGATTCATGTAGTCAACTCCAAATAATTAGGACTTGCGGCTTTGTTATTGTTGTTATATTAAGATTCAATTTTTTTTTAAAAAAAATCCTCTTATCAAAATCCACTTAAAAAGAGAATACAATACCCTGATTGAAAAAAAAAATCTATCTTTATCTATTTTTAGTCAGATTGATTTTAAATTAATTTTTGAATATTACAAATATATTATTATAATAATTGTACCCCATATTTTAGATTGTAAACTGAGACTAAGAGAGATGCAAAGGAAACTATAAGATATCAATGGAACTGCTAAGGTTTTAAAAAAGAACCATGGAACATCTAATGCAACAGATTAAACTGTTTTCTGGATATAACAACCTCCATGATGGAATTTTTTTAAACAGAGACCTCTCTTTTCAGTTATAGAACCACTTATGTAGGACATTGAAGAATTGAGTGTTCCAAAGAATGATTAGGGTGACCAACAGAAATAGAATTAGTAGAAACACAAGCTGAAACTTATTAAAAAACGAAATTTTCTGTTTAGGAAGATAATAACAACTACTTCATGACAGAAGGGTAATCTTAGAGTACTGAAACAGCAAACCAATCAGTGGCAGAAACTTAAATTAATAATGTGCTTAAATTACTACTCAAATATTGTTTGGTACTTCAGCACTAATTTCTCGGTACTCTTGCAATATCATTTTAGTATAATTGCACCGAGATGGCATTAAAATTTAAAATTTTGACTGCCAATCAAGATTCAAAAAAGTTCCCAACAATAACTTGCAGAAAACAAAGAGACAACTGAATAAGAAAACTATAAAGAAGGCTAAGTGTCACAATAGGAGAATAATGGCAATACAAACAAGTATCGGGTTCACTTTAATCACAGAACCCAACAACTTCTAAGGGAAGTCTCACCTCCATATGCCCTAAGTACAGAAATCAAACATTTCTCATAGCTTCATTACAATCTCATTGCATTATGAAATAACCAGTCTTTATCTGCGGTAAAAAAAAAATCATAATAATAAAACTCTGAAAGTAGGAAAAAGTTTCTACCAGTGTGACCTATAATATTTTTTATGGCAGAAAGATCTTAAACAATAAATTCTAATGTTCAACTTGCTGCGATAAAGTATCTAATGCCTAAACTATATAATAGTTAATAAGTAAAACTCAAACAAGCAACAAAAGTCAAGTCCAATAGGCATGATAATAAAAAAACAAAGCTTGTCGACTCTCAAATATATATCGAACATCATGCGGAAGTGTTGGTCATAGATACTAATACATGGATCAAAGCACATACAGCTTGACGACCATAAAGCAGAGCAAGAAATTAAAGTATGCAAACTAGCAATTTCAGAATGAACATATATAAAATGAATTAATCCCAACAGAAGCAAAAAATAACAATCTACTACCTTTGGAAGGGTCCAAGACCACGGCTTCCTACAACCAAAATATCTGGCTGAACCTTCTTTACCTCTTGGCATATAACTTCTTTTGGATCACCCTTCCTTATCCAGGCTTCACATTGTATCTGCAAATCATAACAAAATATCAGAAAAGCAAATTTATAGTATCACTTTTGATAAAATTTTCCATCTAGGTATAAGTCAATACTCTTATTGACAAACTAAAAAGGATAAGGCCTCTCAACCAATTTCAATTACCCCAAGTTGATGAGAGTGTTCTACAAAGTACTGCAGCAAGTGAATCCCTCTTATCTTCTCTTTCTGATGCATGCTCTGGAAATCATCGGGTGACGCATAGATACTGTCCATGTCATCGAATCCTTTTTGTTGGCCATAGTAGAGAGAAAAATAGTCAGCCATAATACACTTTCGTGCTCAAGTTACAAAATAAGTTCAAAATAGGTCTTATAAACAATTCAAAATAGTAGAGGACTAATTTTTCTTTTAAGAGGGGGAGAGTGTAATCCCCTCATTTTTGAATTTTCATAAGGACTTATTTATAATGTAAGAATCTGTTTTGAATTGTTTATAAGACCTAGTAGTAAAAAAAAACTGAGGACCTATTTGTAAACTCTGAGGACCTAATCATAAATATGAATAATACAAGGACTAAACTGAAAAATATACAAAAAAGACAAATTCCACTGCCTCTACACCTCTGCCTTCGTTCTTAAGGAACATGAGAAGGCAGCATTGGTGGAGAAGAAAGGAAAAGAGGAAGAAGAAGAAAAAAAAAATTTTGGGGCTTAGGGTTTTCTCGCTCAAATCCTCTCATCTGGGATCAAAAATTTCAAAGGCAAGTTTCTAACCCCATCCTACAGTAATCTTAATCTTTGTTTTCATCTTAATTCTGAATAATAAGAAAGATTTTGATTTAGCACCAGATATTTCTTTCGTTTAGATACAAAACTATGAATCTAAAATTTTTCAATAATCTGACCTCTATGCTTTGTTTTAGTCCTAACTTTCTACATCGAATTTTGATTGAGCAAAATCTTATTCATGTGAAAGTAGACTCATAGATCTTTCTTTTGATATCAGAATTGAAATATTTGAAGTTCAAATGCCTGCCCAAACTTCTATTTCAATTGACCCTATGAAATCTGTAAAACAGAGACTATAATTTCTAACCTTTTGATACTAAATTTCTTAAAACTCTGTTGGAAACTCTAATTACGACAAAACCTATTTTATTGAAAACTAACTCATAAATCTTTCTGTGCATACCTGATTTGAAAGATTTGAAGCACAAATGCCTACTGAAACATCTGTTTTAATCGACCCTATGGATTCGGTAAACAGAGATGATGTTTTTTAACCTTTTGTCACTAAATTATTCGTAACTCCCTGTTGGAAACTCTAATTCGTATAAAAATTAATTCATCTAAAAGTAGATTGATATATCTTTCAAATGCAACCTATTTTGAGTAATTTGAAGCATAACTGGTTATTCAAATAATTCGTGCAGTGCGTCTTTCAAATTCTGCCAAAATGAAACTTTTGTCAATTTTGCCTATTTTTGTTTCATCTCTTTGAAATTGAATTCATCTAATATTCTTTGTTTTAATCAAGCCTTATGTGACTGCTTTGAACTCTTGTATGCTCTGGTCCTTAATTCCTTTCCTATTTGAATGTATTATGTGAAATATTATGTTTACATCGTATTATGTGAAATATTATGTATTATTTGAATGTATTATGTGAAATATTATGTTTACATGTATATTTTCATTGTTTTGCATGTGTTTTCAATATGCACCAATGTTATTACTCACAATGTCCTTTTTTACTCTAGTATTTATGGGATAATGTGAATATTTACCAAAAATGATAAAAGGGAGTTATGCTTAGAGCCCACGATATTCTACCCGCCCCCTCTGACTTCATCAAAACATGGGTGGATAGAGCTCCCAAACGTAGGAGACTTTTGTCTGATGGTCATCCATAAATGAATGGACGATATTATGTCAGTGATCCCACTGTACCCTCTATGTTTTTGATATAATATCCAAAGTATTGCTTATGAGTTTCTATATGTGCTTTGGATAAGAATGAAATGAATGCAACGTCAAATATTACATTTGAGCTTTTGTTTCTTATTTGCCAGTTGATATGTTCCAAAATGTTTTATTTGCTATTGATATATTCTAAAATATTTCATATATCATTGATATGCTCTGAAATGCCTCTTACATCATTGATATGTTCCAATTACTCATTACTCCATTGTTATGAACAAAACATGCTTCGAATGAAATGACATTGCGATTATATATTTAATGAGTGGATATCTATAAGTTCTTGTATCCTACCTTGTATTTTGATACCAAGTTTGTTTGAAATTGTCCTCTCTCGTGATGGATATATTTGTCACTTCCTGAGCTTTGTAGCTCACTCCGTTGCTATATAAATTTTTTAGGTTAGCTTGTCGCTCACTGAAATGTTGGAATTGGGCTGAGGTAGTAGAAAGCTATTCAACTTGTAAACAAGTCTTTGTGGGTTGTTATATTGTTGTATAAGTGCATTTTGTGTGTAATGAAATGTTGTCGATGAATCTGAATTGATATATCATGTAAAAGCTTTAGAAGACCTCTTACATTTGGAATTTTGAAATGTTAAGTTTAGTTTACGATGATATGAACTTGTGGTAAATGGTTGGTTTTACAATTATATAGATTCTAACACTGGTGGATTATAAGTGTTATTAATGTTTTGTTAAATTTGGTTTGGGTTTCCTGAATTATCGAGTGATGTGATGTATGATTATAAAATACACAGGGTTTATGGATATGAATAATGTTTAAATATTTTTCAATGTCCTCAAATATTAGTTTGGATCTTAGATCGCGGATTATGGATGAAATATAATATTCTTGATTTAAGATAGATTCACACCTCCCGAATGTGTTAATTTAGAGGGGCATGACAAAGGTGATATTAGAGCATGATTTGAGGATCACTGAGATATTTGATATGTTTGATGTGCGAAATATATTGATGTTTAGTAAATTATATAGTAATCAATGGTAATTTTCTTTTATATCTTTTAGGAATCTAGGATGACAAGGACATCTAGTCCTCTTGCTTCATCTTCTTCTGAGTAATTGTGTGGGATAAAATTATTGATCGGGGATATCAAATTCGAATGGATCAGGAATGGAATAATTTAAGAAGCATAGTCCTCCCTATTTTGTGATCTAATAGTGGCAGAACAATAGATGATGCGAATGGAAAAAATATTTGATGTCTTAAATTGCTTAGATGATTAGAAGATTTCTTTTGCCACCTTTATGTTGGAAGGAGAGACCGAGCATTGGTGTAGAACAATAAAGAGAATTTTCGAATATCAGGAGTAGGAATAGCAAGGACAAGTTTACTAAAAAAAATTAAGAGAAGAAATGAATCAGAAAGTGGTAACAAGAGGGTCCAGACATCTAGATTTGGTAAGGGAAGCCACCGCAGAGGACTCAATCATGTGCAAAATGCGAGTTAAATCATGATACAAATCAATGTTTTTGAGTGATTAGAGTATGTTTTGTTGACTAGGAAATATATTCTTCTCGTGATAAAGGTATGATTTTATTTGTTTGCAAACGATTTAGTTCCTTGAATGAAAAGAAATTAAGTGCTAGTATATAAAACTGCAAATAATTTGAAGATCATGTGCCAGACATTTCCTCTAATCTATGTATCATCTACACCTTCAAAGCAGCAAAAGATAATTCATGCAATATCAGTGTTTTTCACAGTTCACATAAGCATGAGGAGACCATGAAACATTCTCCATCAAATATTAATGGCAAAATGCAGTACTCAGCCTATGCACCTAACAAATCGATGTTGATATATGTAAGTGTATGCATATGCTACTGCATTTGTATATACAAAACACAGACAAATATGAAGCCTATGTGTTTCTCTAAATTATACTTCCAAAGTAGGAAAGAGGAATCCACAACTATCCCTACTAATAGCACCAAAGTACGGTCACTTTGTTTTAAAATCCAGTCAGATACTTCGCTGTCGACAGCCCTAACTACCATGAAATTTATTTCTTGAGAGTGAGCAATTTTTTTTATCTCATCAAGACCATTGCCATGCTGCCAATAAAGTATGACAGTATTATGCCCAGTATTGCATGCATAAATATCATCCTTGATCCAATTTCAGTTTCAGATCTGGGCACAATTTGGCAGTTTTGGCCTGCTTGAATTTGGTTGTTTTGGCTGTTTTAGGCCAAGTTTTGGTTGCTCCGAATTATTATTGTTACAAAACAGAAATGATTATAATAAGCATTATTTACTAAAAACAATGAGTTTCAGAGTGGCATTACAACATTTTCAGCCGATCCATATTGGTTTCTTTAGAAACAACACATCTGGAACAAGGCTTAAATTAGAAGTGTCATTGAGATTAAGAATGGCAAATTCCTCTCCATTTGATGGATTCAGACAGGGACCCACTGAAAAAACCTTAGACAAATTCCCATGGCTGCTTTACAAGTGTTTCATATCCCCTTTTTGAGTGCATTTCCTTTGTCATTCCCATACTCCTAATGTTGGTAGCTATAAAGGGAATCAGAAAAACTGTTAAGCAATGTAGCTGTTTTTTGCTTGAGATAATAAGATACAAAGCAGTGCGTTGGTTTTCAATCAAAATAATTAGTAGAAATTATAAACAGCAGGTCAAGAAGAATTTTGCAACCCTGGAGCCTTAGGATCACCTTCTATGCTTCAATCTATTTCTAGCATTAATAACCAACGTATAGTTCACAAAGATGAAGGATCAGCAGGTGCACTAGGCAAGTGTAGCTGGTTTAAGGCGGTAACTAGCTTAAAATGGTAATGAATCAAGATAGCATAACCTTAAGTAGCTTCATTGAGGATTACAGACGTTAGTTCCTTTAACAAGCATATGCATGACACAATTCACTCCACAAGGTTCCAACAAACTCCCTCCCTACCTCCCTCATCCTTCCCTTTCTCTCCCTCTCCCTCCTCCCAGAATAATACAACTCATAAGTTAATGCAACGCAGACTAAGTAGCAATTAGTAAAGATGCATGATTCAAAAGCAAAGGATTTAACCATAGAACACGAAAATAATATAAATTTGAACGACTGCTGAAAAGTATTCGAATTTAAAGCAAAGTTAACAGAGACGACGAGAGTGTAAATCATTAATTATCCCTTCTCCCTCTTGGATTTAGGATTCGATCCAAACAGAACGGTGGAAGATCGGAAGGGCAAGAGATCCAAAATCGCCATACCCTAAAACCAAAAGGCGGCCGTACACCCGAAGAGGGGAGAATAGAAAGAGGAGGAGAAGGAGAAAGAGGAGGAAGGGGGAAGAGAGTAAGAGTGCGTGGGTGTTTGGACTTGGGGGTACCGTCTTCGTCGGGAATCTGAACGTGGAGGAAGAGGAGCTTGAACCCAGCGGCGTTGGATCGGACGATCTTTTGCAGAGTCCAGTCGAAGGCGGTGCGGCTGCTGATGGAGGGGTGCGGGTATCCCCGTATGGACGACTCGTTCACCCCGATCATTATCCGTGTCGGACGAGCCTCTTCCCCTGCTGATGATGAAGATGCCATCCTCTCTCTCTCTCTCTCTACGCGCGTAGAATGGTCGGTTTTGCCGCGCCCTCTCTCCCACGCACTCCCTCGCTCTTATTCTCTCCCTTCCGGGTTTCGATGGTTATCATGTTGATGGGTGCCAGCCGAGTATGTGGACGAACTCTGTTTCGGATCCGACAGCTGGACGGTCGGCACTGCATCCAGATCTCAGCGAAATATATCACCGACTAGAAGTTTCCCTCGGTGCCACGTTGGCGGATGGCTGAGATCGAGGGGTGGATTTAAAAATGTGAGAATAAATTTTGGTTTATTGGCATTAAACACAAAGCAAACAGTGAGCAGACGATTCGAAAGTAGTTATCTATAAATTTTTATATTCAAAATATTAATCTGATTTTTCTTGAGTAGGCAAAATAAGGGATCTGCATAATTCCAAAAGAATTGGCCGATTCACCTATCAAAATTTGAAATATTTAAATTTTTATTTTATTGATTCTTAAATATATCAGTTAGTTTATGTTAGAAAATCTGGGATGACATCTCATAAGCAGTAGAAGAACAAAAAATAAAAATATTAGAATTTCTGTAAAAAAATAGTTTCTTATCATCGTACAAAAGTTGGTGTGTAAAAACCCGTGAACTACACACAAGATAATTACCTAGGGAGATTGTATATCCCTGAATTTCTATTGATTTGTGGGATTGGATGAAAGGGTTCAAATGCCCTCCTCTCTAACGATGATCCACACGGTAAGGGTTGCGAAGACGCTCCTCAAATCACTACCATAAACTCTTTCTCGCACGTACCACAGAATCAAGAAGAGGTTGCCCTTTCGTACTATCCACATGCCCCAAATAGGGGCTACAATATGAGAAGGAGAGGGAGAGAAGAGAATAGGAGGTGGCAGTAAAAAAGAACCTAGCTCATGGCTCTTTAGTTCCCTCATATTTATAGAGGCCCCTTATCAATTTAACCATAATGGATCATGTCATATTGGGTACTGGATCTCCATCTAACTACCTAAGCCTCTTAGATTAGAGAGGCTCTACCCAATAATCTCTTATTACTATTAAGATCGAGTCGACACTAAGAGGGGGGGGGGGGTGAATTAGTATAGTGGATAAAATTATGTCGGTTCGAAAATCTTTCGTTCGATTAAAACTGATTTCGGAAAGATGTTAACTTGAAATACGTTTGTAAGAGTGTGCATCTAAAGTAATGAAGAAGTATGGCAGTTTGCAATAAATGTAAATAGCAAAGCAGAAATGCAAACTAGATTTTATAGTGGTTCGGTCCTCGTGACCTATATCCACTCCCAATTCCTCTTCCGTCGAGGCTATCGGTATCCACTAACGATCTTCCTTCAATTGGCAAAGATCAACTACCCTTACAACTCTATGATCCTTTTGACAGGTTTAGGAGAGAACCTTTACACCCCCACTTACTCCTCTCTTAAACCACACTAACACTTAGAGCTTGAGAGGAGTTCTCACAAGATTACAATAGCGTTTTTCTACTTTTTTGATCTTAATTCTTGTGTATGTTAACCAGGGATGAGAGAAGTATTTATTGGCCTCAAGTGGATTCAAACTTGGAGCCTAAAAGTGTCTCATCCCAGATTTTTGAGGTACTGGTGGTACCATCGCCTGCAGCACTGACACTAAGCGGTACTACCACCTAGTCTGGCGGTACCACCGCCTGATATTGAATCTCAAATTTTGATGATGAAATCAATTGATATGTTTGTCATCTAATGTACATTTATGTGATGCAGGACTAGCTTCGATCAAAAGAGGCAAATCAATTAATGTAGGAGGAATCATACGTTAAGCCGGAGTAAACATGTCAAAAGATTGGACGTCGGGCCGGAGGATCGATCGACTTGTCAGCATAAGGCTTCGACCCATGAATTCGGGCATCGGGCCAAGAAGATCGTACATTGTGCCAAGGAGATCAGATGTTGTGAGAAGACAACATATTGATTGGACAATACGTCGAAGGAGAGGATGATACGTCGAAGGATCGGACGAAGCACCGAAAGAACCAATGACATGTTAGACAATATAGGATTCGCTTGTAATCGATTATGTTTAGATCAAGTTAGTTTAGAGTCTAATTAAGTCAATTTAGAATGTAATTAGGTTAACTTAATTAGGGGCCAATTGGGCCTAAGTTTGGGATGTGTTAGGCTAAGTGAAAGGCCCAAACAATGACCCAAACTAGTGGAACCGTCGGTGACATAGTCTCTAAGACCGTGTCAAGCGGTTGTACTACCAGTCTAGGCGATGGTATCGCTCAGACTCAATCTCCGAGAGATTATCAAGTGGTGGTATCACCAAGACTCACTCTCCAAGAGACTGTCAGCCGGTGGTATTGCTAGTTTGAGTGGTGGTACCGTCCAAACACAATCTCTTAGGCAGTAGTACCGTTAGACTGAGCGGTGGTACTACCTAGTATCAATGCTGTAGGCGGTGGTACAAATGCCCCTCTCATCCTTAGTTAATACATCTCCAAGTTTGAATATATTTTGAGCCTATAAATATCACTATCATCCCTGGTTAATACACACAAGAACTGAGAGCAAAAATGTAGAAAAACACTATTGTAATCTTGTGAGAACTCCTTTCAAACTCTAAGTGTTAGTGTTGTTTAAGAAAGGAGTAAGTGGGGGTGTAAAGGTTCTCTACTGAACCTATCAAAAGGAGAATCAAGTATAAAATGGTAGTTGATCTTCACCCGTTGAAAGAAGATCGTTAGTGGACATCGGTGGCCTCGACGTAATAGGAATCGGGAGTGGATGTAGGTCACGACGACCGAACCACTATAAAACTTAGTTTGCATTTCTATTCTTGCTATTTACCTTCACTACAAACTACCTTACTTACTTTACTTCCACTACGCTTACGAATACACTTTTAAAGTTAAATATTTCCTATATGGGCTTTGTCGAAATATTTTTTTATCGAACGAGATTCTCGAACCGACGTGATTTATCCGTTGCACTAATTCACCTCACCCTCCTAGTGCTCATGCGATCCTAATAATTGGTATCAAAGCCACGTCTTTCTCATTTGGTTTAATACCCAAGAGAAATGGCTCTTTTCAACTTTCAAGAGGGCTTTTCTCCCATGTTCAATGGGACAGACTATATTTATTGAAAAACTCGGATAAGATTTTTCTTGCTTTCGTTGGATTTAAATTTATGGAGTATTATTGAAAATGACTCTAAAAAATCTTCTAAACCAATGAATGAATGGAATAATTTGGAGAAGAAGATTTTTTCTTTAAATGCTAGAGCTATATGAATGCTCTATTTTGCACTTTAGATAAAACCGAATTCAATCAAGTTTCTATTTGCGAAACGACTTTTGATATTTGGCACACACTCGAAATCACTCACGAAGGCACAAATAGAGTTAAAGAGTCTAAAGTCAATCTTTTAATATATGATTTTGAACTATTTCGAATGAAGCCAAGCGAAACCATTATTGATATGTACACCCGTTTTATGGATGTTATCAATAGTTTAAAAGCTCTTGACAAATGTTTTTTAAAATTTGAACTTGTTAACAAAATATTAAGATCTCTTCCAAAAAGTTGGGATCCTAAAATCACGACAATACAAGAATAAAAAAACTTGAAACATTTTCCCGTTGAAGAACTGATTTGGTCATTGATGACCTACGAAATGAGTTATATGGCTCATGAAGAGCTTGAGAACAACCTTCCAAAGAACATGAATGATTTGACACTTAGAACAAATGAAGACAACTCAAGCGAAAGCTCAAGTGATGATGACTTTGAACTCTTGACTATAAAGCTTAAAAAATTCTTAAAACAAAAATTTAAGAACAAAAATGAACCTATAAATAAGAAGTTACAAAAAAAGAAGAAAACACGCAAGGTGGCTTAGGACGAATCAAGTTCATCCGAAGATGAAGAACAATCCAACAAAGGTGAGGTGTCAAACTACGTCTTAACAGCTTTCGACAACGAGGTAACCAAAATCTCGTTACTTTATTTCAAAATTACATGATGCATTTTATGAGTTATTTTTAAATTAGTTTAGAAAAATTATATATATTTTTTTTAAAAAATTGCATGATGTAATGAAAATGTTAAAAGTTTTTGGGATCATGTTTATCTTTATAGTATTTTTAAAAAATTAAAAAAAATTGATCATGACAATTGCATGTTAACTCCTAGCACTAAGCATGAAAAGTTAGATTCACTTAAAAAGAAAAATGCATTACTATAACAAACAAAATAATTTTGATTAAAAATGCTTCATGTTTAATGAAATCATGCTTGATGAGTTAATGATGCATTAATGATGTAATGATGCAATGAAAATGTTAAAAAGTCTTGGTATCTTGCTTGACGATTTTATAATTATGCATGGTGATTTGAAGTAATAATGATTTTTGGATAATTTATATTTTATTGAGCTTAACGATTTCTATGATTTTCGTATTGCTTTTCGATTATAAATAATGAAGCATGGCCTTTGTATGAAAGACTTGAACATGAAATCAATCACAAAATTTAGAACTAAAAAAACTTGAGCTATCTTTAATCTTATAGGAATCTATCTACGTTGCTTTCATTGAATTTTTCGAAAAGTGATTTTGATGATGATTTTGGATTCTTTTTAGTATGATTTGTTTTAATAATGAGATGATATATCTAATCGAATTATTTATCGATGTTTGTGACTTGAGATGTATTTTATATGAAATATTTTTCTTGATTCACGTACGATTTACTTGTCTAAGAGAAGATTTATCCAAACGATTCTTGATTCTTAACATTAATAATTTGAGATTTATTTGAATCAAGATATATTATTTGATCTCCTATGATTCTATTCATTATTTACTAAAAGAGAGATTTGTCAAGATGAATTATTCATGAATTGATTTTTCATATTAATATCCTTCATGTCATGATTTTTATATGACTCCTTTGTAATTATGATTTGTATATCTCATAATATAATTGAATCATTGATAATAAAAAAGGAGAGATTAATGAATCTATCTATGTCTTTTTTATGAATATCTTGAAAATGATTTTGATTTGACAATTTGAATTTGAATGAGCTTAATCTTGATTTTTTGAGATTTATAACTTGAGATTTCTTATGTATGAATCAAGATGTTATATCATTTGATCTCCTATGTTTCTTTTTGCTATTTATAAAAGAAGAGATTTGTTGAAATAAATCATGTCTTGTGGCATTCATGATTTGATATTAATATCTTTCATGTCATGATTTATTAATGATATTTTTTTGTATTCATAAATTGTATATCTCATCACCAAATTATTCTTTTTTAGATGACTTGAACATTTACACTATTATGTTCTTCTCTTCTTCTTTCTTGTTTACAATAACAAAAGGGGGAAAGAAAATAGCTAACATCTCAAGAGAACTAAATTTTCTAGCTTGAATGATAAACTTAGACATGTGAGATCTCCCAAATGAATAAATTCTTCTTATATATTTTTCGAATCATGATCTTGATTTCTCGATTTTTAGACTTGAATTTTCTTTTTGAATCAAGATCGTTTCCTATCATTCCTTCTATAAACAAAAGAAGAGATGTCAAAAATTATGACTTGATCTTTCATTTTTGATGATTGGAATATTGATATAAATTTGTTATTTATCTTTGTTATGCTTTGAAAATTATTGTAAAGGGAAAAAGAATTATAAAATTATATTCTTCCGTTCTTTTTGATAATGACAAAGGGGGAGATAAAATCTGCTAGCTTGCTTGATGATATATGCAAAAAGAAGCTATAACTTATTAGCTTGCACATCGCAAAGAGAGCAAAACGTGCTAGCTTGCTCATCTCAAAAAAGAAGATGTGCTATCTTGTAAATCTCAAGAGAAATAAAGTTTGCTAGCTTGCACATTTCAAGAAGATACAAAAACATATTATCTTGCACTTCTCAAAAGAGAAGAAAGAATTCACTAGCTTGCATGTTGTAAAGTGATAAAAAATTTGCTAGCTTGTATGTTGCAAAACTTGCATATCTCTAAAACTTGATAGTTACACTTCTTTTTGTTAATGATAAAGGGGGAGAAGATATGATGATATGAGAATCATACATAGTAGAATGTAAGATACTTTGATATTTTGATACCATGATGATTTGAAATATTTATGATGATGCATGCAAAATGATGCATGCAATGCAATGATATGCATATAATGTGTTGCAAATATTCATGATTAAATTTACTTTGACTTGAATTCAATTTGAATTCAAGGTTCTATCAATATGAGATATTGATAGGGAGATTGTTGAATTAGTTGTCATCATAAAAAATGGGGAGATTGTTGAATCTTAGATTTTGATGATGAAATCAAATGATGTGCTTGTTATCTAATGTGCGTTTAAGTGACACAGGACTAGCTTCGATCTGTGAATTCGGGCTTTAGGCTAAGAAGATCAGACATTACGCCAAGGAGATCAGATTTTACGAGAAGACAACATGCTGATTGGGCAATACATCCAAGGAGAGGATGATGCACCAAAGGATCAAATGAAGCACTAGAAGAACCATCGATTATGTCTAGATCGAGTTAATTTAGAGTCTAATTAAATTGGTTTAGAATATAATTAGGTAAACTCAATTAGAGGCCAGTTGGGCCCAAGTTTAGACTGTAGTAGGCCAAATGAAAGGCCCAAACAGTGACCCAAACTAGTGGAACCGTCGGTGACACAGTCTCCAAGACTATGTCAGGTGGTAGCACTGCTAGTTTGGGCGGTGGTACCGCCCAGACTCAATCTCCAAGAGACTGTCGAGCAGTGGTACCACCAGACCGCCCATACTCAATCTTCGAGAGATTGTCAGGTGGTGCTACTGTTAGTCTAGGTGGTAGTACCGCCTAGACATAGTCTCCTAGGCGATGGTACCGCCAAACTGGGTGGTGGTACCACCTAGTGTCAGTGCTGCAAGCGATGGTACCGCCAATACCTAGGATGAGACCAATTTTGGCTCCAAGTTTGAATCCATTTGGAGCCTATAAATACCCCTCTCATCCCTAGTTAATACACATAAGAACTGAGAGCAAAAAAGTAGAAAAAATACTATTGTAATTGTGAGAACTCTTCTCAAGCTCTAAGTGTTAGTATGATTTAAGAGAGGAGTAAGTGGGGGTGTAAAGGTTTTCTCCTGAACTTGTCAAAAGGAGAATCGAGTGTAAAAGGGTAGTTGATCTTTGCACATTGAAAGAAGATTGTTAGTGAATGCTGGTGGCCTTGATGTAAGAGGAATCGGGAGTGGATGTAGGTCATGATGATCGAACCACTATAAAATTTGGTTTGTATTTCTATTCTTGCTATTTACCTTTACTACAAACTGCCTTCCTTACTTTACTTCCACTACGCTTACAAATATGCATTTAAAGTTAAATATTTCATATATGGGCTTTGTCAAAATGTTTTTTTATCGAATGAGATTCTCGAACCGACATGATTTATCCGCTGCACTAATTCACCCCCCCTCTTAATGCCGACTCGATCCTAACACCTAACACCCTACCACTGGGCGGTACCACCACCCAGTCTGGTGGTACCACTGCCTGATAGTCTCTTAGAGAATGAGTTTGGGCGATACCATCACCTGACATAATCTCGGAGACAGTGCCACAATGGTTCCACTTGTTGGGTCACTGTTTGAGCCTTTCACTTAGCCCAACATAGCCCAAACTTGGGCCCAACTGGCCCCTAATTGAGTTGGCCAAATTTCAACTCAATTACACATAAAACCTACTTTGATCTAAATAATTATTACAAAGCTAATCAAATGTTGTCCGGTGTGTCATTAGTTCTTCGACGCCTCATCCAATTCTTCGGCGTATCATCCTCTCTTTGACCCCTATTGCTCAATCGACCAGTTAACTTCCGCAACTCTAATTTCCTTGGCATAATTTTTGCTCTTCTTGGCCCGATGCTTGAACTCATGGCCCAAGGCCTTCTATCGATACGTCGATCGATCCTCCGACTCAACGTCTAATCTTCTAACATGTTCCACTTCGACCCAACATGATTCTTCCTACTTTAATTGTCTCTCCCTAATCGAAGCTTCCTATGTCACTCAAAACACAGATCAGATTATAAACACATCAATTGGTTTCATCATCAAAATCTGAGATTCAACAATGTCCCCCTTTTTGATGATGGCAACCAATTGATGATAGAGTTAACTTTAACTCCCTCTATCGATATGTCATATTGATAGAACCTTGAATTCAAGTTAAAGCAATATTTCATCATGAATATATGCAACACATTATATGCATATCATTGCATTGCATACATCATCATTATCATAAATATCTCAAATTATCATGGTATCAAAATATCAAAGTATATTATATCTATGTATGATTCTCATATCATCATATCTTCTCCCCCTTTATCATCAACAAAAAGGAGAAGTGCAACTATCAAGTTTTAGATATGTAATTTCAAATCATTGCATTATAAACATAATCTCAAGTTTTATCATCATGCAAGCTAGTAATTTTCTTTCTTCTCTTCTGAGAAGTGCATGCTAGCAATTTTACTTCCTTGCAAGTTTTTCTCCTTACAATTTATAAGCTAGCAAATTTAGCAAGTGTTACATCATATTAGAATATGCAAGCTAGCAAATTTATATCATTTTAGAGCATTGCAAGCTAGCAAATTTTACACATTTGAAAGTTTACAAAATTTTAAATCTTTTGAGATGTGAAAGATAGACTATTTTTGCATCTTTTTGAAATGTGTAACTTAGCAAATATTGCTTCTCTTTTGAGATGAACAAGCTAGTAAGTTTGCATCTTTTCATAATGTGCATGCTAGCAATTCTTTCTCCCCCTTTGTCATTGGCAAAAAGAGGGGAATAACAATACAATAGTGCAATTCATTTCCCTTTACTTCAATCTTCAAATCATGACAAGGATAAATAACAAAGATGAAGAATCAAGTCATGAATATCAAAAGACCATATATTATTTTTGACAAATTTCTTCTTTTGTAAATAGAAAGCATGATAGGAAATAATCTTAATTCAAAAAGAAGACAAGTCATGAATATCAAAAGACCATATATTATTTTTGACAAATTTATTCTTTTGTAAATAGAAAGCATGATAGGAAACAATCTTAATTCAAAAAGAAGACTCAAGTTATAATTCCAATAATTCACAAGAAAAATCATGATTCATTTGACAAAAAGATTGTCGATTCATTCATTTGAATAAATATTTTTAAACCAACATCACTTCAACTCATCATGCATAATTTCAAAATGTAAAATCATATACAAACATTTATTTTCAAAACATTCATCATTGTTTTCAACTCATTCAATTTGTCAAATCAACAAAGTCTCTTTCAAGAGATTCAAAATGAAATGAAGAGATTTATCGATCTCTTGAAATGCTTGTGATTTCCTTTCTCCCCTTTGTCATTGTAAATAATAAAGAAGAATAGGGGAATAATATATAACAAAACTCAAGTCATAAATTATCAAGATGTCAAGTAGCATATCATGGTTTACTAGAATAAGTCTCATTTTTAGTGAATAGCAAAAAGAATCGTAAAAGAACAAGATCTCAATTCCTGTATATAAAATCTTCAATCATCAAAATCATGATTTGGATAAAACTCATTCAAATCAAAATCATCAAAATCACTTTAATAGTTCAAGAGATTCAAAATATAAATAGATTCATTACCAAGGATCTCTAAGATGAAAACTCGATAAGATAGAGATTTTTTTTTTAAAGAAACATACATTCTCCCTTTTTTTTGTTTCAATTTAAGTGATTTGATTTCATATAAGCATGCCTTTATCTTTTATGCCAAACAAAAATATGTATCATTGTTTGAAAGCAAAGTTCATCAACACAAATATCATCATGCATAATTTTGAAATATAAACTCATTAATCATGATTTCAAATCATCATTACATTATTTCATCAAGTATGATTTCATAAAGTATTTTTAATCAAAATTATTTTATTTATTGTAGTAATACACTTTCCTTTTTTGCATCAATGATTCAATCATATCATGAGATATACAAATCATAAATACAAAGGAATCATGTCATGAAAGATATAAGATCAAAAGTGTAACATGTAATTCCAAAACATAAGATTTCAATTCATTATGCATCATTAAATCTACAACATGATCATTTTCAATTAAAATGATTAAGTGAATCTAACTTGTCATACTTAGTGCTAGGAGTTAATATGCAATTGTCATGCTTATTTTTTTATTTTTCAAAATCACTAGAAAGATAAGCATGATCCCAAAACGTTTAACATTTTCATTACATCAGTAAATATGCAATTTAAAAAAAAATTATATATAATTTTTCTAAACTAAATTAAAAATAACTCATGAAAAACATGAAGTAATTTCAAAGTAAACTAAGGAGATTTTGATTACCTTATCATCGAAAGCCGTTAAGGCGTAGTTTGCCACCTCGCCTTTGTTGGTTTTTTCTTCATCTTCGGATGAACTCGATTCATCCCAAGCCACCTTGAGTGTTTTCTTCTTCTTTTATAGCTTTTTCTTTTTAGGTTCATTTTTATTCTTTGATTCTTGTTTTAAGAATTTTTTAAGCTTTATTGTGAGAAGTTCAAAGCCATCATCACTTGAACTTTCGCTCGAGTGGTCATCTTGAGTTCTAAGTGTCAAATTATTCCTGTTCTTTGGAAGGTTGTTCTCGAGTTCTTCATGTGCATTGCATGTCATTTCATAGGTCATTAAAGACCCAATGAGTTCTTCAATCAAAAAATAGTTTAAGTTCTTCGATTCTTGTATTGCCGTTACTTTCGAATCCCAATTTTTAGAAAGTGATCGTAAAACTTTATTTACAAGTTCAAGATTCGAAAAACTTTTACCAAGAGCTTTTAGACTATTGATGATATCCGTAAAACGGGTGTACATGTCTTCAATAGTCTCGCTTGGTTCCATATGAAATAATTCAAAATCACGTATCAAAATCATCATGTATAACTTTAAAATCTCATGCATAGAATAAAATCATCAAGCATTGTACCAAAACTTCTAATACTTTCATTACATCATTACATCATTATACATCATTAAATCATCAAAATTGATTTCATCAAACATGAAGTATTTTCAAAATCATTTTGTTCGTTGTAGTAATGTATTTTTCTTTTTAAGTGAATCTAACTTTTCATGCTTAGTGCTAGGACTTAACATGCAATTATCATGCTCAAATTTTAATTTTTTTTTTAAGTCACTTAGATGTTAGGAATGAGTCAGCACTAAGAGAGGGGGGGGGGGGGGGGGTGTGAATTAGTGCTGCGGATAAAATCATGTAGGTTTAAAAAACTTTCGTTTCAATTAAATCCATTTCAGAAATGTATTTAACTTGAAATGTATGAGAGCATAAGCAAGGTAAGTAGGAGTGGCAGTTTGCTATAAAAGTAAATTGCTCAAAAGAAATGCAAACCAGGTTTTTATAGTGGTTCAATCGTCATGACCTACATCCACTCCCGATTCCTCCTCCGTTGAGGCCACCGACATCCACTATCGGTCTTTCTTTAATGGGCAAAGACCAACTACCCTTTTACACCCCTCTTCTCCTTTTTACAGGTTTAGGAGATAAAACCTTTTACAAGCATTTACTCCTCTCTAAACAGAATTCTAAACTTAGAATTAGAGGAGGGGATCTCTCAAGTGATTACTATAGCGTTTTCTCACTTTTAAATTCTCTGTGCTTATGTGTTAACCAGGGATGAGAGGGATATTTATAGGCTTCAAGTGGATTTAAACTTGGAGCCTAAAAATATCTCATCCTGGGTCCTTTGGGTACTAGCGGTACCACTACTTGTGCTGGGCGGTACCACTGACTGCAGCACTAACACTAACACTATCACTAGGCGGTACCACCGCTTGATAGTCTCGGAGACTATGCCACGTCGGTTCCACCTATTGGATCACTATTTGGGCCTTGCACTTGGCCCAACACAACCCAAACTTAGGCCCAATTGACCCATAATTGAGTTGGCCCAATTACAACCCAATTTTGTGCTAACTACGAATTTTAAGATATTTACTAAGCTAAATAAGTCCGCAAGTCTAGGTTTCTTCCGGCGAGCTTCCGGCAATCTTCTGACAAACTTCCGACGATCTCTCGATAATATTCCAACGGACTCCCGGCAAGCTCTTGGACTTTATGACAATCTTCTTGGTGAGTTTCGACAAGCTTCTTTGGCAAGTTCCTGGACTTCTCGGTCAATTCTCATAGAACTTCTGACGAACTCTCAAACTCCCAATGAAATTTCGTTCTTGACTCCGAGACTTCATTTTGCTTTATGTCTTGCTATTATAGTTAATCCTGCACACTTAAAGCCTACTTCGATCTAGACAATTATTATAAGGCTTAAATTAAATGTTTTCCGGCATGTCGTTGGTTCATCGATGCTTCGTCCGATTCTTCGGCTCATCGTCCTATCTTGCGGCCTATTGCCCAATCGGCCAGTTGACCTTTGTAACTCCGATTTCCTTGGCAGAATTTTTTGCTCTTCTTAGCCTGATGCCCGAACCCTGTTAGGATCGAGAGCACTAAGAGGGGGGGGTGAATTAGTGCAGCGGATATCTTTTAGCGATTAAAAACAAAAGCTGCGTTCGTTCGATAAAAATCAGTTTTGAAGCAAAAGCCGACTCAAAGATAACTTATGACTAAGTGCAGTTTACGTCTAAACGTAGTTTACGTCTAAACACAATTTACGTTTAAATGCAGTTTGCGTCTAAACGCAGTTTTATGTCTAAACGCAGATTTACGTCTAAACGCAGATTTACGTCTAAACGCAGATTTACGTCCAAACTCAGTTTACGTCTAAAACGCAGTTTTACGTTTAAACGTAGTTTACGTCTAAACGTAGTTTTACGTCTAAAACGTAGATTTACGTCTAAACGCAGATTTACGTCTAAACGCAGTTTGCGTCTAAGCGCAGTTTGCGTCTAAACACAGTTTGCGTCTAAGCGCAGTTTATGTCTAAACGCAGCTTACGTCTAAACGCAGTTTGCGTCTAAACGCAGTTTGCGTCTAAGCGCAGTTTACGTCTAAACGCAGTTTGCGTCTAAACGCAGTTTGCGTCTAAACGCAGTTTACGTCTAAACGCAGTTTGCGTCTAAACGCAGTTTGCGTCTAAACGCAGTTTGCGTCTAAACGCAGATGACAGTTTGCAATTCTAAATGAAATCAAGACGTAAACGTAAACTGCACAGAACCTTGTTCGTAAAAGCGCAGAAGACAGTTTGCAGTTGTAAATGAAATCAAGACGTGAACGTAAACTGCACAGAACCTTGTCCGTAAAAAAGGCGCAGAAGATAGTTTGCAGTTGTAAGTGAAATCAAGACGTAAACGTAAACTGCACAGAACTCATTCGTAAAAGCGCAGAGAGACAGTTTGCAGTTTGTAGATGGAATCAAGACGTAAACGTAAACTGCATAGAATTCGTTCGTAAAAGCGCAGAGAGCAGTTTGCAGTTTGTAAATGGAATTAAGATGTGAACGTAAACTGCGCAGAACTCGTTCGTAAAAGCACGGAAGACAGTTCTGCAGAATCAAACGTAAACGTAACCTGTAATGTAGGAAAATACGAATTTACGTCTGAATGCAGATTCGGAAGAACAGCACTTAGAACTTGTTCGTGAAAGCGCAGAGAGCAGTAGTAATGAAGGAAGTTTGCAGTAATGATAAAGTGCTAAAAAATAAACGCAAACCAGAGATTTAGAGTGGTTCGGTCAGCCTTGACCTACTCCACTTTTGGCTTCCTCCACCGACGAGGTCGCCGACGTCAACTAGGAGCCTTCCTTCAATAGGCGAAGGCCAACTACCCTCTTACAGATTCACTCCTTTTGACGGGCTCAGGAGACAACCCTTACAAATGTTTTCTCTCCTCTCTTTACAACTCAAACTTGAAGAACAGAAGGAGGAGGAAAACTAGCAGTTTTGAGCTCTAAGAACCACTGAAAAGATCAAGATTTCGGCTTAGTTCTTGCTTTCTCAGTGCTGAATGGGTGGGGTATTTATAGGCCCCAACCCAATTCAAATTTGGAGCTCAAAACGATCAAATCCCGGAATTCCGGGATCAGGCGGTTGCACCTCTTGACTGGAGAGGTTGCACCGCCTGGCAGAGCTCGAAGACCGAGCTCAGGCGGTGCCACCTCTCTGCCAGGGAGGTTGCACCGCCCAGTCTTGCTCGAAGACTGAGCTCAGGCGGTGCCACCTCTCTGTCAGGGAGGTTGCACCGCCCAGTCTAGCTCGAAGATTGAGCTCAGGCGGTGCCACCTCCCGGCCTAGGCGGTTGCACCTCCTGGCACTATTCCAGATCACTGGTTGGGCTCCAAACTTAGCCCAAACTAGTCCGAATTCGGGCCCAATTGGCCCAAGATTAAGTTAATGGGATCATCTCCCATTTTCAAACTTAATCAACGTGCTAACTACGATTAGATCTAAGACAATTTCTGCAGCTTTGCTTCGGTGCGTCAATCGCTTCTTCCGGCGAGTTTCTGGCGAACTTCCGTCGATCATCCGATGAACCCTCGGTGATGCTCCTGCGGACTTCCGGCAAACTCCTGGACTTTGCGACGATCCACTTGGCAAGTTCCGACGAGCTTCGCTTGGCAAGCTTCTGGACTTCTCGGATCTGTTCTCGCAGAACCTCTGACGACCGTCCGAACTTCCGTCGAACTCTCGAACTCCCAATGTGATCATGAACTTGACTCCGACGCAACTCCCGCTGCTTGTCTAACTTTCATCGTAGTTAATCCTGCACACACAAAAACAAAAACTTCGATCGAGACAATTAATCCTAAGCAATTAACCAAGTTGTCCGGCATGTCATTGGTCCCTCGACGCTTCGTCCGATTCTTCGGCGCATCGTCCTTTCCTGCAGCCTATTGCCCAATCGGCCTGTTGGCTCCGTAACTCCGATATCCTTGGCACAATACCCGCTCTTCTTGGCCCGATGCCCGAGTCCACGACCCGAAGCCTTCTGTCGATACGTCGACCGATCCATCGGCCCGACGTCCAATCTTCTGACATGTTCCTCCGGCACAACATGATTTTCTTGCTTTAATTGTCTCATCCTGATCAAAGCATCCTGCGTCACTCAAAACGCATATTAAATCATATATCAAGTAGTTTCATCATCAAAATATGAGATTCAACAATCTCCCCCTTTTTTATGATGACAACCACTTGATGACGGAGTTAAACTTAACTCCCAGAGTTTAAACAAACTCCCCCTATCAATATGCCATATTGATAGAACCTTGAATTCAAACTGAATTCAAGTCATTGCAATATTCATCATGAATACTTGCAACACGTCAACATGAACATATGCATAAACTTATTCATCACATGTTATGTCATCAACATACTTCTCCCCCTTTGTCATCAACAAAAAGGAGAAGTATCACAATCAAGTGTTTGTGATATTGGTTCAACTTATTGCATGAAAAACATATTATCAAGTTTTATCATCATGCAATTTTGCTAGAAAATATAGCAAGTTTTGAATCATGCTTAGTACATTCAAGCTATCAAGTTTTAGATATGCAAGTTTTACAGCATACAAGATAGCACTATTAGAACATGCAAGCTAGCAATTTAGAGATGTTCAAGAAAGCAACTCTTGCTTCTTGAGATATGCAAATTTGTCAAGTTTTGCTAGATGTGCAAGTTAGCATTTTTGCCTCTTGAGATAGGCAAGATAACACATTTGCTTCTTTTGAGATAGCAACTTTTCGCTTCTCTTTAGACTACAAGCTAGCAATTTTTTTTTACGATATACAAGTTAGCAAAAACTTCGAAAGCAAATGCAAGATAACTTTCTTGTGTAGGCTCATGATTATTGCTTCCTATTGTAATGTGCAGGTTGCAAGTCTTGCTTCTTGAGATATTCAAGATGGTGATGTTCAAGAAGACAACTTTTGCTTCTTGAAATAAGCAAGTTAGCAATCTTTGCTACTTAAGATAGGCAAGCTAGCAATCAAGTTTTTGCATCTTCTTGACTTGTGCAAGCTAGCTATCTCCCCCTTTGTCATTGTCAAAAAGAAAGGAAGAATACAGTTTTGTAGTTCTTTTTCCTTTTACAACGATTTCAAAATCATGACAAAGGATGAATAATCCAGTTATGAATGTCAAGACAATTTTTCATCATGAATATTTTATCATTGCATTATCATAAGTTGAAGTATTACATGCATAATATCATATCATCATTCATAATTACATTAATGTTTCAATATAGCAATTTCTTCTCAAAATGTGTAACTTAGCACTCATCATGATTTACATCATATGCAATACATCACATCATAATTAGAAAGCACAAGTATTGCTTGCATAATTGCAAATCATAAATATTTCATATCATGATGGTATCAATTTTGTCAAATTATATCCTACCATGCATGATCAATAACTCCTCATTTGTATGTCATGCATTATTTCATTTCATCTCATAAGGAATATCAAGAAAAGTTATTGGATGAGGAGATAAATATTTTATGAATACACGGAATTGTATAAAAATCATATCATAAGTGTTTCGTGTATTCATATTATCACATGAAGCATATTATCATTTTTGAGATTCATAACATGAATAATGTTATTACTATTTCATCAAAATCAATTTCGAGATTCACACAATATCATGAAATCATTAATCTCGATAAGATGGGAAAAGCATTTTCTTTTTAAGTGATTCTTTTAACACATCATAAAAAAAAAAAAAAAAAAACTCATTCATAATTCAAGTGATTTACAAGATATCATAAATGAATTTATCACTTGTATTTCATCAAAATCGAGAACTCTAGAGATAGAAAATGATTGAAGCATTTAACATGATTGAAGCATGTTTCATATTTAAAGTGTATCTTATGTCGTAAATACGAATCAAGCATTTGACAAATCTGAAATCATCCTCAAAATTACATTCAATAAATTCATGTATGACAAGCATAGATTTATTGAAAGATCAATAAGATAGAGGATTACATTTCAAGTGTTCATCAATTGTAGCATTTCATAATATGGTAAGATATCAATGCGTAAAATTACGATACAAGTTCTTGATATCTTAACGCATGATGCAAACATGGCATAATGCAAATTTGGCAATCATAGCATCAATTCATATATCTCTTGATGATGCAAGCATGGGATAATCATAGCATAGTGTTTATAGCATCAATTCATATATTTCTCCCCTTTTTTAAGTGTTTCATCTTAAGTGATCGATTTCATGTTAGCAAGCCTTTTCATTTATGTCAAATGAAAACATGCATCAACGTTTAGGATCGTAAAATGAATTTCGTCATAAAACCATCAATCACAAAAATCATCATGTATATCTCATGCATGAAATTGTCAATCGAAATATTTAATTTCATCATTATGCATTTCTTCAAATCAAACATGATCTTTAATCAAAATCGAGAAATAACAATGGAAATCAACGTAATGCACATTATTACTTCTTAACCATGATTTCATATTTTCAATCAAGATCATTTTATTTGTTTATAAAATATGCAATATTATCATTTTCGAAATTACTTAGTATGATCATAATAATTTTTTTTTTTTAACATGTAATTTTTAAGAAAATTAATTCTAAACTAAAAGAGAAAAATACATCATGAAAGCATCAAGTAATTTCAAAATAAATTAGGGGGATTTCGATTACCTCATCATTGTGGGCTGTTAAGGCGTAGTTTGCCACCTTGCTTTTGTTGACTTTCTCTTCTTCGGAGGAGCTCGATTCATCCCAATTTTTGTTCTTCTTCTTGCGTTTAAAGCAAGTAGTTTGATTCTTTTTGCTTTTTAATTTTCGTTTCATTTGTAGTTTAAGTTCACCATCACTTGAGCTTATGCTCGAGTGGTCTTCAAATGTTCTATGTCCCAAATCCTTCCTATTCTTTGGAAGGTGGTTCTCAAGTTCTTCACGTGCATTGCACGTCATTTCATATGTGATCAATGAACCAATTAGTTCTTCAAGTGGAAATTGGTTCAAGTTTTTCGATTCTTGAATAGCAGTTACTTTTGAATCCCAAGTTTTAGAAAGTGAGCGCAAAACTTTGTTAACGAGTTCAAAATCCGAAAAGCTTTTACCAAGTGATTTTAAACCATTGACGACATCCGTAAAACGGGTGTACATGTCAACAACGGTTTCGCTTGGTTTCATATGAAAAAGCTCGAAATCATGCAGTAAAATATTAACTTTCGAGTCTTTGACTCTACTAGTTCCCTCGTGCGTGATTTCAAGAGCACGCCAAATATCGAAAGCCGTTTCGCACAAAGAAACCCGATTGAACTCATTTTTGTCCAAAGCGCAAAATAAGGCATTCATAGCCTTTGCGTTTAAAGAAAAATACTTCTTCTCCAAATCCGACCATTCGTTCATCGGTTTGGAGGGAAGTTGAAAACCGTTTTCAACAATATTCCATAAATCCAGATTCAGAGAAATCAAGAAAACTCTCATTCGAGTTTTCCAATAAGTGTAGTCCAATCCGTTAAAGAACGGTGGACGAACAACCGATAAGCCCTCTTGAAGAGCCATTTCTCTCGGGTGTAAATCCGAAATGAGAAATACCCCGCTCTGATACCAATTGTTAGGATCGAGAGCACTAAGAGGGGGGGGTGAATTAGTGCAGCGGATATCTTTTAGCGATTAAAAACAAAAGCTGCGTTCGTTCGATAAAAATCAGTTTTGAAGCAAAAGCTGACTCAAAGATAACTTATGACTAAGTGCAGTTTACGTCTAAACGTAGTTTACGTCTAAACACAATTTACGTTTAAATGCAGTTTGCGTCTAAACGCAGTTTTACGTCTAAACGCAGATTTACGTCTAAACGCAGATTTACGTCTAAATGTAGATTTACGTCCAAACTCAGTTTACGTCTAAAACGCAGTTTTACGTTTAAACGTAGTTTACGTCTAAACGTAGTTTTACGTCTAAAACGTAGATTTACGTCTAAACGCAGATTTACGTCTAAACGCAGTTTGCGTCTAAGCGCAGTTTACGTCTAAACACAGTTTGCGTCGAAGCGCAGTTTACGTCTAAACGCAGCTTACGTCTAAACGCAGTTTACGTCTAAACGCAGTTTGCGTCTAAGCGCAGTTTATGTCTAAACGCAGTTTGCGTCTAAACGCAGTTTGCGTCTAAACGCAGTTTACGTCTAAACGCAGTTTGCGTCTAAACGCAGTTTGCGTCTAAACGCAGTTTGCGTCTAAACGCAGATGACAGTTTGCAGTTCTAAATGAAATCAAGACGTAAACGTAAACTGCACAGAACCTTGTTCGTAAAAGCGCAGAAGACAGTTTGCAGTTGTAAATGAAATCAAGACGTGAATGTAAACAGTACAGAACCTTGTCCGTAAAAAAGGCGCAGAAGATAGTTTGCAGTTGTAAGTGAAATCAAGACGTAAATGTAAACTGCACAGAACTCATTCGTAAAAGCGCAGAGAGACAGTTTGCAGTTTGTAGATGGAATCAAGACGTAAACGTAAACTGCACAGAATTCGTTCGTAAAAGCGCAGAGAGCAGTTTGCAGTTTGTAAATGGAATTAAGATGTGAACGTAAACTGCACAGAACTCGTTCGTAAAAGCACGGAAGACAGTTCTGCAGAATCAAACGTAAACGTAAACTGTAATGTACGAAAATACGAATTTACGTCTGAATGCAGATTCGGAAGAACAGCACTTAGAACTTGTTCGTGAAAGCGCAGAGAGCAGTAGTAATGAAGGAGGTTTGCAGTAATGATAAAGTGCTAAAAAATAAACGCAAACCAGAGATTTAGAGTGGTTCGGTCAGCCTTGACCTACTCCACTTTTGGCTTCCTCCACCGACGAGGTCGCCGACGTCAACTAGGAGCCTTCCTTCAATAGGCGAAGGCCAACTACCCTCTTACAGATTCACTCCTTTTGACGGGCTCAGGAGACAACCCTTACAAATGTTTTCTCTCCTCTCTTTACAACTCAAACTTGAAGAACAGAAGGAGGAGGAAAACTAGCAGTTTTGAGCTCTAAGAACCACTGAAAAGATCAAGATTTCGGCTTAGTTCTTGCTTTCTCAGTGCTGAATGGGTGGGGTATTTATAGGCCCCAACCCAATTCAAATTTGGAGCTCAAAACGATCAAATCCTGGAATTCCGGGATCAGGCGGTTGCACCTCTTGACTGGAGAGGTTGCACCGCCTGGCAGAGCTCGAAGACCGAGCTCAGGCGGTGCCACCTCTCTGCCAGGGAGGTTGCACCGCCCAGTCTTGCTCGAAGACTGAGCTCAGGCGGTGCCACCTCTCTGTCAGGGAGGTTGCACCGCCCAGTCTAGCTCGAAGACTGAGCTCAGGCGGTGCCACCTCCCGGCTGGGGAGGTTGCACCGCCCAGTCTCGCTGGGAGGCTTAGCCCAGGCGGTGCCACCTCCTGGCCTAGGCGGTTGCACCTCCTGGCACTATTCCAGATCACTGGTTGGGCTCCAAACTTAGCCCAAACCAGTCCGAATTCGGGCCCAATTGGCCCAAGATTAAGTTAATGGGATCATCTCCCATTTTCCAACTTAATCAACGTGCTAACTACGATTAGATCTAAGACAATTTCTGCAGCTTTGCTTCGGTGCGTCAATCGCTTCTTCCGGCGAGTTTCCGGCGAACTTCCGTCGATCATCCGATGAACCCTCGGTGATGCTCCTGCGGACTTCCGGCAAACTCCTGGACTTTGCGACGATCCACTTGGCAAGTTCCGACGAGCTTCGCTTGGCAAGCTTCTGGACTTCTCGGATCTGTTCTCGCAGAACCTCTGACGACCGTCCGAACTTCCGTCGAACTCTCGAACTCCCAATGTGATCATGAACTTGACTCCGGCGCAACTCCCGCTGCTTGTCTAACTTTCATCGTAGTTAATCCTGCACACACAAAAACAAAAACTTCGATCGAGACAATTAATCCTAAGCAATTAACCAAGTTGTCCGGCATGTCATTGGTCCCTCGACGCTTCGTCCGATTCTTCGGCGCATCGTCCTTTCCTGCAACCTATTGCCCAATCGGCCTGTTGGCTCCGCAACTCCGATATCCTTGGCACAATACCCGCTCTTCTTGGCCCGATGCCCGAGTCCACGACCCGAAGCCTTCTGTCGATACGTCGACCGATCCATCGGCCCGACGTCCAATCTTCTGACATGTTCCTCCGGCACAACATGATTTTCCTGCTTTAATTGTCTCATCCTGATCAAAGCATCCTGCGTCACTCAAAACGCATATTAAATCATATATCAAGTAGTTTCATCATCAAAATACGAGATTCAACAAACCCATGGCCCGAGGCCTTTTGTCGATACATCAACCGATCCTCCGGCTCGACGTCCAATCTTCTGACATGTTTCTCTCCGACCCAACATGATTCTTCCTGTTTTAATTGTCTCTCCCTGATCGAAGCTTCCTGCATCACTCAAAATGCAGATCAGATAAACACTATCAATTGGTTTCATCATCAAATTCCCAGATTCAATTATCTCCCCCTTTTTGATGATGTCAACTAATTGATGACAGAGTTAACCTTAACTCCCCCTATCAATATGCCATATTGATAGAAATCTTGAATTAAAAAAAAAATATCATCATAAAAGCATGCATAACATCATCATACTTCTCCCCCTTTGTCATCAACAAAATGAAGAAGTGCAACATCCGAGCAATAAGTTTTTAGAGATATGCAAGTTTTACAACATATAAGCTGGCAAATTTTTCATCACTTTACAACATGCAAATTTTCGGTGATGTTTAGGATAGCAAGTTCTACTCCTTGCAGTTTGTAAAAATTTAGAATTTTAGCAAGTTTTACATCATGCGAACTAGCAACTTTTGCTTCTCTTTAGATAACAAGCTAGCAATTCTATCAAGTTTTACATCATGTAAACTAGCAAGTTTTGCTTTTCTTTGTGATGTGCATGCTAGCAAATCTTTTTCTTTTGAGATGTGCATACTAGCAATTCTTTCTCCCTTTTTGTTATTGGCAAAAAGAGGGGTATAATAAAATAATGGTGTAATTCATTTCCTTTTACATCAATTTTCAAATTATGACAAAGATAAAGTATCATTCTTATTTCAATATGTTTGTGCATCATTAAAAACATGCACTATTTCAACACCTTATATTTCATCCTTCATGCATGATACCAAAATATCAATCATTACTATGGACTTATCATACATGAGACTCAAGCATTCATGATACGTCATTTTGGGCATAATATTCATGATGCTAAGTCATTAAAATTTTTTAAGCATTTATCAATATTTTGATCATGATACTAAGCATTCATCATTTATTTTCTCCTCCTTTCCATTAATTTTCAAATCATCACATAAAGAATAACAAGAAAAAATAATTTGGTGATGAGTTATACTTCATGAAAACAAGGGAGTCTCGAAACATGAAAGAAAAATCAATTTATGTATACAATGTTCCAAACATCAAAGCACATCATCTTAAGTTGTGAGAAAAATTAATCAAGGAAACATTATGATTCATTTGGACAAATATTCTCTTTAATAAAATGTAAGAAATCATTCGAGAATAAAAAGTGAGGGATCTTGATTCACATAAGGAAAATATCAAGTTTTGAATCCAAGAATTCAAGATCATGATTTCAATAATGCTTACTTTTAATATATAGCAAGTAGAATCATAGGAGATCAAATAGTAAAAGATGTTCAAAAGAAATTTGAAGTTATGAATTCCGAAAGAGATATTCTTTTTAGTAAATGACAAAAAGAGATATAAGAGATCAAATGATATAATATCTTGATTCATGCATAAGAAATCTCAAGTTATAATTCTTAAAAAATCAAGATAAAAATTCATTCAAATTCAAATCATCAACTCAAAATCATTTCTAGAGATTTAAAATGACACAAGTAACTTTATCAATCTCTTAGTGAAAAAATCAATAAGATAGAGAAAAAAAATTTTTCAAGAAAAATGCTTTCCTCTTTTTAGTTGTTTTAATTCATGTGATTTATTTCATAGAAGCATACCTTTTTCATTTATGCCAAATAAAAAACATGCATCAATATTTAAAACTGAAGAAAAACTTTTATTACGACAAAGATTGATAATCCATAAATCACAAGAATCATCATGCATAATTTCAAAATATAAACTCATTAATCATGATTTCAAATCATTATTACATTTTCATTAAAACATCAAGCATGGTTTCGTTGAACATAATGTTGAATGATTCTTAAAGATATCTAAACTTCTTTAGTTTCAATTTGTGTGAGTGACTTTATATTATCATGCCCAAATATTTGTTCTTATGACAAAACTATATGTCATGTTTAAAATCGAAAACCAAAGACAAGATTCATCACAAAAATCATCAAGCCTTCCATACAAAAGCCATGTATCGTCATCGAAAAACAATATGGAAATCATCAAGATACTCATTATTGGTTCTTTAAAACATACATAGAATTAATATTTTTAGGTATACAAGCATTAGATTTATATCTAACATTTTATTGCATTATCATAAGACATGCAATTGTCATGATCTTTTTCAAAATTATTAGAAAGATAAGCATAATCCTAAAACTTTTAACGTTTTCTTTACATCATTAAACATGCAATTAAAAAAAAATTATATAATTTTTTTAAAATAAATTAAAAATAACTCATGAAGAACATCAAGTAATTTCAAAGTAAACTAAGGGGATATTGATTACCTCGTTGTAGAAAGCCGTTAAAGCGTAGTTTGCCACCTCGCCTTTGTTGGTTTTCTCCTCGTCTTCGGATGAGCTTGATTCGTCCCAAGTGCTTCCTTCTTCTTGCGTTCATAGTAAGTAGTTGCATTCTTTTTAAGTTTATTTTTATTCTTTAATTCTTGTTTCATGAACTTTTTAAATTTTATAGTGAGAAGTTCAAGTTTACCATCACTTGAGCTTTCGCTCGAGTGGTCTTCTTTTGTTCTAAATGCAAAATCCTTCCTGTTCTTTGGAAGATTGTTATCAAGTTTGTTTTGTTCCATACAATTTATTTTATAGGTCATTAAAGACTTAATCAGTTCTTCAATGAGAAAATGATTCAAGTTCTTTGATTCTTGTATTGCCGTTACTTTAGAATCCCAATTTTTAGAAAGTGAACGTAAAACTTTATTAACAAGTTCAAAATTCAAAAAAAATTTACCAAGTGCTTTTAAACTATTGACAACATCCGTAAACTGGGTGTATATATCAACAATAGTTTCGCTTAGTTTCATATAAAACAACTCAAAATTATGCATCAAAAAATTAATTTTAGAGTCTTTAACTCTACTAGTGCCTTTGTATGTAATTTCAAGTGTGTGCTAAATGTCAAAAGCCATTTTGTAAGTAGAAACCCGATTGAATTCATTTTTATCTAAAGCACAAAATAAAGCATTCATAACTCTAGCATTTAAAGAAAAAATCTTCTTCCGCAAATCATTCCAATGGTTTATTGGAAGAGAAGACCTTTCAAAACTACTTTAGACAATATTTCATAAATTCAAATCCAAAGAAAGCAAAAAAACTCTAATTTTAGTTTTCCAATATGTGTTGTGTGTAGTCCGTCCCATTGATTATAGGAGGACGAATGAGAGAGTGACTCTCTTGAAAGTTGAAAAGAGCCATTTCTCTTAAGTGTTAAACCAAATGAGAAATTACGAGGCTCTGATACCAACTGTGAGGAACGAGTTAACACTAAGAGGAGGGGGGGCAGGGGTGTAAATTAATGCAGCGGATAAAATCGTGTTGGTTTAAAAAACTTTCATTTCAATTAAACCTGTTTTAAAAATATATTTAACTTGAAACGTATGAGTGCGTAAGCGTAGTGAAAGCAAGGTAAGGAGGAGAGGTAGTTTGCTATAGAAGTAAATTATTCAAAAGAAATGCAAACCATATTTTTATAGTGGTTTGGTCGTCGTGACTTACATCCACTCCCGATTCCTCCTTCGTCGAGCCCACCGGCATCCACTATCGGTCTTTCTTCAATGGGCAAAGACCAACTACCCTTTTACACCCCTCTTCTCATTTTTACAAGTTTAGGAGCTAACCTTTTACAAGCACTCACTCCTCTCTAAACATGATTCTAAACTTAAAATTAGAGGAGGGGATCTCTTAAGTGATTACTACAGCATTTTCTTACTTTTAAATGTTGAATCTCGGATTTTGATGATATAATCAATTGGTGGGTTAATTGATCTAATCCATATTATTGAGTTAAGTATGCAGGATTAACTACGATAACCAGAAAACATAAAGCAAGGATACCGGAGTCGAGCTCGATGGACGTTTAAGAGACCGAAGAATCATCAGAGATGCTGCCGGAACCATCCGAGAAGAAATCGGGAACGTGTCGGAAGTTCACCGAAGAAATCGTCGGAGGCTCGCGGAGATCACCGAGAAGGCTCGGCTACTCGTTAAAAGTCATCACAAAGATTGGGAGCTTGCAGGGAGTCCGTCGGAAGAAGTTCGTCGGAAAGCTCACCGGAACAAGACTCGACGTTCGCGGTTGAAAATTTGCTTAGGATGTGTTTTGGTTATGTAGTCCACTTGTAATTAGGATTAGGATTAAGAGATAATCCTATATCCTGGTTAGGGGCCAACTGGGCCCAAAGTCAGAGTTGGTTTAGGCTAAAAATTAAGCTAAACCAGCGAACTAGAGAGCCAAGATTGAAGCCCAACTAGTGGCTGAAAACACTGTAGTTGGGCTGAAAACACTGTAGGCGGTGGCACCGCCTAGCTGGGCGGTGGCACCGCCCAGCACCCGAGAGCTGGGCGGTGACACCTCCTTGGCTGGGCGGTTGCACCGTCCAGCACCCGAGCGCTGGGCGGTGGCACCGCCTGGTTGGGCGGTGGCACCTCCAGCACCGGAAACCCTAAGAAAATTCAAATTTTGGAGCCCAAAATTTGAATCCTATTGAGGCCTATAAATACCCCTCAAATCTCAGCTGAGGTTACAACTTTTGAGAAGCATTTTTGATTGAGAGAAAAGTCTTAGAAAGTCTTAGCAAGTCTTGTTTTCAATTTGCTAGAGAGTTCTCCTCCTCCTTTCTTATTGAAAATTTGTAAGAGGTTGAGCTGCTTGTAAAAGGTTGTAAGAGGGGTGTTTACCCTTCCATTTCAAGAGACTTGCTAGTGGAAGGTGGGAGTCTCATCGAAGAGGGGCCTCGCAAGTGGAGTAGGTCATTTGACCGAACCACTCTAAAAATCGGCGTAATCTCTGGTTTGCTTTTTATTATTGTCATTTACATTACTGCAAATCTTCTTACTGCTTTAGTTCCTCATTACTCTTGCTGCGCAACTTTAAGAATACGCCTTCAAGTTAAATTTCTCAAGTTTCGTTCTTAACGTACGAAAGATTTTTATTAAAAATCAAAGTTTTAATCCGCTGCACTAATTCACCCCCCCCCCTCTTATTGCCGCTCCGATCCTAACAAGTGGTATCAGAGCAAGGTTATCTCTCATATTTGGTTTAATACTCAAGAGAGATGGCTTACTCCGGCATGCAAGAGGGTCATTCTATTGCACGACCACCTTTGTTTAATGGGTCGGATTACACATATTGGAAGACTCGCATGAGAATCTTCCTCATTTCTATGGACTTTGAGCTTTGGTCTATTGTCGAGAATGGATTTCAAAAATCTTCTCTTCCGATGAGCGAATGGGATGAATCGGAGAAGAAGGTTTTTGCTTTAAATGCAAAGGCTATGAATGCCTTGTTTTGTGCACTAGACAAAAACGAATTTAATCGTGTTTCAATGTGTGATTCGGCTTTTGATATTTGGAGAACTCTTGAGGTCACTCATGAAGGCACTAGCCGAGTGAAAGAGTCCAAAATCAACATCCTTGTGCACTCTTACGAACTTTTCCGAATGAAACCAAGTGAGTCCATCGGAGACATGTACACCCGGTTTACGGATGTCATCAATGGACTCAAAGCTCTTGGTAAAGATTTTACTAACTTTGAACTAGTAACTAAAATCTTAAGATCCCTCCCTAAAAGTTGGGATCCAAAAGTTACGGCCATTCAAGAGGCCAAAGACCTTAAAGCATTCCCTCTTGAAGAACTCATTGGGTCTCTAATGACCTACGAAATGACATGTCAAGCTCATGACGAGCTCGAGAACCCCCTTCCAAAGAACAGGAAGGATATGGCACTCAAATCACAAGAAGACCACTTGAAAGGAACATCAAGTGATGAGGACAGTGATAATGACATTGCACTTTTGACTCAAAAATTTAAGAAATACTTAAGAAAGAATAAATTTAAAAACAAATTTGAACAAAAGAAGGACCAAGTGATTTGCTATGAATGCAAAAAACCGGGACACTACAAGAACGATTGTCCTCAAGCCAAAAAGAGAACATCGAAGAAGAAGGCGTTCAAGGCAACGTGGGATGATTCAAGCGCATCCGAAGAAGAGGAGTCCAACACCGAGCAAGTTGCTCATTACGCGCTAATGGCGTTAGGAGAAGAGGTATGTGATTTATTTAATGAAGATTTATCTTTTGAAGAACTATCTATCGCTTTTCATGAATTATTTGATGAATGTAGAACTGTTAGCAAGAAGTTAAGTATCTTAAAGAAAGAGCATGCTTTGCTACAAGATAAGTTTGATAGTCTTCAAACTCCTCCATGCTCTAAGTGTGAGCACTTAGAAGCAATAAAATATGAAAATTTGCTTCTTAAGGAAACCTTAAACAAGTTTAAGGTTGGTAGCAAAGGATTAGATATGATCCTTGCACACAAGGGTCACATCGCAAATAGAAATGTAATTGGATTTGTAAAAGGATTACATCAAAATCCTACCACTTTCATAAAAGGACCTACATTACATGTTTCCTCTTATATGAAATGCAACTTTTGTTGCAAATCCGGACATATTGCCTACAAATACCCATTTAGGAAAATTAGTTCACAAAAATTAATATGGGTTCCTAAAGGAACTATAAAGAATTCAATCATAAATAACAAAGTTAGTGGGTCAATTTTTGAGGCACCCAAAATCAAATGGGTACCTAAAAATCATCCTCTTTTGTAGACAAACCCACAAGCTAGGAGCAAGAGATGATATCTCGATAGTGGATGCTCAAGACATATGACTGGAGATCCATCTCATTTCTCTATGCTCACTAGCAAAGAAGAAGGGTACGTTACCTTCGGAGACAACAACAAGGGCAAAATCATTGGCAAGGGAACTATTGGTAACAAATTTAATTTTTCCATTGATGATGTCTTACTAGTTGATGGATTGAAACATAATCTCTTGAGTATTAGTCAACTATGCGATAAAGGTTACATCGTTAGATTTGAATCAAATATGTGCATTATTGAAAAACCAAATCATAACATGACTATGATTGCTTTAAAACAAAATAATGTCTATACCATCAATCTTGATGAACTAAGTAATGAAATGTGCTTCTCCGTCATAAATGATGATGCTTGGATTTGGCATAGGAGATTAGGCCATGCAAGCATGAAAACAATATCTAAGATCTCATCTCAAGAATTAGTACGAGGAATTCCAAATATAAAGTTTATTAAGGACAAAGTATGCGATGCATGTCAACTAGGCAAACAAATAAAAACAAGCTTCAAACCAAAAAATCAAATTAGCACTACTAGACCATTACAATTGATCCATTTGGACCTATTTGGACCAATTGATACAACAAGTCTAGGTGGAAGCAAATATGCTTTTGTGATTGTGGATGACTACTCTAGATACACTTGGACCTATTTCTTAGCTCATAAAAGTGATTGCTTCAAGTGTTTCTCTAAATTTTGTAAACTCACTCAAAACGAAAAAGGCTTCATGATTTCATCAATTCGGAGTGATCACGGTGGTGAATTCCAAAACCGTGACTTTCAAAATTTTTGCGAAAGTAATGGGTACAATCACAACTTCTCAACTCCAAGAAATCCTCAACAAAATGGAGTAGTTGAAAGGAAAAATAGAAACCTACAAGAAATGGCAAGAACTATGTTGAATGAACATAGTTTACCTAAGTACTTTTGGGCCGAAGCCGTAAATACGGCTTGCTACATCATGAATAGAGTCCTAATAAGACCATCCTTATCCAAAACTCCCTATGAATTATGGAATAACAAAAAACCAAACATCTCCTATTTTAAAGTTTTTGGTTGTAAATGCTTTATTTTAAATGAAAGGGATGCTTTAGGAAAATTTGATGCTAAATCCGATGAAGGCATCTTTCTTGGTTACTCTTCCGTTTCTAAAGCTTTTCGGGTTTTTAATAAAAGAACTTTAGTAATTGCAGAGTCTATTCATGTAGTTTTTAATGAAATTTCCGATTTAAAGAAAAATGATTTTGATGATGATCTTGGTTTTGATAATTTGAATTTAAATGAACCCTCTCCTCAAAATAGCCATTTGAATGCATCTTCTTCCGAAATTTCTTTACCAAAAGAATGGAAGTATGTAGATGCTCATCCAAAAGAGCAAATTATAGGAGATACATCAAAAGGGGTTCAAACTCGTTCTTCTTTCAAAAATTTCTGTGCTAACGCCGCTTTCCTTTCTCAAATTGAAACTAAATGCATTGACGAAGCCTTAAAAGATGATTTTTGGATCATTGCAATGCAAGAAGAATTGAACCAATTTGAGAGGAATGAGGTATGGAAGCTTGTTCCTAGACCAAGTGACCACTTAGTCATAGGTACTAAGTGGGTCTTTAGAAACAAGCAAGACGAAAATGGTATCGTGGTTAGAAACAAGGCTAGATTAGTGGCCAAAGGTTTCAACCAAGAAGAAGCTATCGATTACGAAGAAACCTTCGCTCCCGTGGCTCGATTAGAAGCCATAAGGATGCTCCTTGCCTATGCTAGTAGTAATAATTTTAAACTATTTCAAATGGATGTTAAAAGTGCTTTCTTGAATGGTTTTATTTCCGAAGAAGTATTTGTCGAACAATCTCCCGGATTTGAAAATTCTCTTCTTCCTAATCATGTATTCAAATTGACTAAAGCTCTCTATGGCTTAAAACAAGCTCCTAGAGCTTGGTATGAAAGGCTTAGTTCCTTTCTTATTTTAAATAATTTTACCAAAGGCAAGGTTGATACTACATTGTTTATTAAACATTTTGAAAATAATTTTCTTATTGTGCAAATTTATGTTGATGATATTGTGTTTGGCTCTTCGGATGAATCACTATGTGAATCATTTGCCAAATGTATGAGTCTTGAATTTGAAATGAGTTTAATGGGTGAATTAACTTTCTTTTTGGGATTACAAATCAAACAACTTAGTGATGGTATATTTCTTAACCAATCTAAATATACATTAGAATTGTTAAAACGATTTAACATGGATAATTCAAAAGCAATAAACACCCCTATGAGTACTGCGACTAAGTTAGATATGGATGAAAGTGGTGAAAATTTCGATCAAAAAACATATAGGGGAATGATAGGTAGTCTACTCTACCTCACCGCGACTAGACCGGATATTATGTTTAGTGTAGGACTTTGCGCTAGGTTTCAATCTAATCCTAAATTATCTCATCTTAAGAGTGTTAAAAGAATATTTAGGTATCTTAAAGGAACTCCAAATTTAGGATTGTGGTATCCAAAATCTGAAAAATTCGATCTAATAGCTTATGCTGATGCCGATTTTGGCGGATGCAGGATAGATAGAAAAAGTACATCCGGAACATGCCAATTTTTAGGACATGCACTTGTTTCTTGGACTTCCAAGAAACAAAATTCAGTTGCACTATCTACGGCGGAAGCCGAATACATTGCTGCAAGTGCATGTTGTGCACAAGTAATTTGGATGAAAAATACATTAGAAGACTATAGAATTCACCTTGAAAATATTCCCATAAAATGCGATAATACTAGTGCCATATGCCTTACTAAAAATCCAATTCAGCATTCTAGAACTAAGCACATCGACGTTAGGCATCATTTCATACGCGATCATGTCCTTAACAATAATGTTGTTCTAGAATTCATTGACACAAAGCATCAATTAGCAGATATATTCACAAAAGCCTTGAATGAAGACCAATTTGAATTCATTAGAAGGGAATTAGGTATGTTAAATTGTCCCTAAACAATAAACTTGTTTGATTGGATTTTCCGTAAAGTTTTTCATCTTCTTTCCATCTCTCATTCTCCTTCAAATTCCATATGACATGTTGTGAAATCTCGAAATCGACTTTGATGACTTGATTATGAATTTCAAGTTAGCAATTTGATTTAAATAAGTTTTATCTAAATCATAATCTTGATCTTGCAAAATTGGAATCACAAATAATATCTTTTGGCATTCATGAATTGATACTTACAAATATGAAAGTATTGGCATTCATGACTTGAATTTGATTGAAACATTATATGCTTAAATTCATCATTCTCCTATGTTTCAAAAATTATTTAAATGCCTTATGTGATGATTAAAAAGTAATGTTGAGATTTTCATGAATTTGACGATTTGAATGAGTTTGTATTCGAATTATGATCTTGACTTCGTGAAATTACTACTTGAATTTTTTATCCCAATCTCTCTCTTATACATCTACAATTTCTATTATTCATAGAAAGAAGAGATTAGATAATATGAATGCATGCTGAATTTTCCTCTAAAATGAACTTTGCGTAAATATTTTTGCATACTTAATTTTCAATGATAAAATCGTTGTATGACAAAATATGTGCTTCAAGTCTCATTTTCCTTTTTGTTGATGACAAAGGGGGAGAAAAGTGATGACTTATATCATTCTTAATAGCATGACAAAATATGAATTGCAAAATCCTTGAGAAAAGTGATCGATCGATGATTATCTTATATGCCTTGCAAAATCCTTGAAAATATTGTAAGATTGATTGATCATATTGAATGCATGTCTAAAATGTATAATCATGCAATTCAAGTTGAAAATCTTTATCTCTTGTCATAGTAAAATTTGTCTCTTATCTTTCGACTTGAAAAAGATTTTCATCAAAGTTTCGCATTTACATCATGCTTAATGAGAATAACGATAAGTTCTACGGTTAGAGCTTATCGGTTTATACTTGAATTCAATGATGAAATTCAAGTGTTTTATCTTCTCATAATATGGCATATAGATAGGGGGAGTTACGTTTAACTCCGTCATCAATTGATTGTCATCATCAAAAAGGGGGAGATTGTTGAATCTCGGATTTTGATGATATAATCAATTGGTGGGTTAATTGATCTAATCCATATTATTGAGTTAAGTGTGCAGGATTAACTACGATAACCAGAAAACATAAAGCAAGGATACCGGAGTCGAGCTCGATGGACGTTTAAGAGACCGAAGAATCATCGGAGATGCTGCCGGAACCATCCGAGAAGAAATCGGGAACGTGTCGGAAGTTCGCCGAAGAAATCGTCGGAGGCTCGCGGAGATCACCGAGAAGGCTCGGCTACTCGTTAAAAGTCATCACAAAGATTGGGAGCTTGCAGGGAGTCCGTCGGAAGAAGTTCGTCGGAAAGCTCGCCGGAACAAGACTCGACGTTTGCGGTTGAAAATTTGCTTAGGATGTGTTTTGGTTATGTAGTCCACTTGTAATTAGGATTAGGATTAAGAGATAATCCTATATCCTGGTTAGGGGTCAACTGGGCCCAAAGTCAGAGTTGGTTTAGGCTAAAAATTAAGCTAAACCAGCGAACTAGAGAGCCAAGATTGAAGCCCAACTAGTGGCTGAAAACACTGTAGTTGGGCTGAAAACACTGTAGGCGGTGGCACCGCCTAGCTGGGCGGTGGCACCGCCCAGCACCCGAGAGCTGGGCGGTGACACCTCCTTGGCTGGGCGGTTGCACCGTCCAGCACTCGAGCGCTGGGCGGTGGCACCGCCTAGTTGGGCGGTGGCACCTCCAGCACCGGAAACCCTAAGAAAATTCAAATTTTGAAGCCCAAAATTTGAATCCTATTGAGGCCTATAAATACCCCTCAAATCTCAGCTGAGGTTACAACTTTTGAGAAGCATTTTTGATTGAGAGAAAAGTCTTAGAAAGTCTTAGCAAGTCTTGTTTTCAATTTGCTAGAGAGTTCTCCTCCTCCTTTCTTATTGAAAATTTGTAAGAGGTTGAGCTGCTTGTAAAAGGTTGTAAGAGGGGTGTTTACCCTTCCATTTCAAGAGACTTGCTAGTGGAAGGTGGGAGCCTCATCGAAGAGGGGCCTCGCAAGTGGAGTAGGTCATTTGACCGAACCACTCTAAAAATCGGCGTAATCTCTGGTTTGCTTTTTATTATTGTCATTTACATTACTGCAAATCTTCTTACTGCTTTAGTTCCTCATTACTCTTGCTGCGCAACTTTAAGAATACGCCTTCAAGTTAAATTTCTCAAGTTTCGTTCTTAACGTACGAAAGATTTTTATTAAAAATCGAAGTTTTAATCCGCTGCACTAATTCACCCCCCCCCTCTTAGTGCCGCTCCGATCCTAACATTAAATTCTCTGTACTTATGTGTGTTAACTAGGGATGAGAGGGGTATTTATAGGCCTCAAGTGGATTCAAACTTGGAGCCTAAAAATATCTCATCCCGGGTTCTCTAGATACTGGCGGTATCATCGCCTATGTTGGGCAGTGTTGAATCTCGAATTTTGATGATGAAACTAATTGATAAGTGTTTATAAATTGATCTGCATTTTGAGTGACGCTGGATGCTTCAATCAGGATGAGACAATTAAAGTAAGAAGAATCATGTTGGGCCGGTGGAACATGTTAGAAGATTGGACGTCTGGCTGGAGGATCGGATGACATATCGACAGAAGGCTTCGGGCCATGGATTCGGGCATCGGGCTAAGAAGAGTAGAGATTATGCCAAGGATATCAGAGTTGCGGAGGTCAACTGGCCGAGTGGGCAATAGGCCGCAAGAGAGGACTATACGTTGAAGAATCGGACGAAGCGTCGATGGACCAATGACATACCGGACAACATGATTCATGCTTAGTAATAATCGTCTAGATCAAAGTATGTTTTTACATGTGCAAGATTAACTACGATAGCAAGGCATAAAGTAAAATAAAGTCCCGGAGTCAAAAACGCGATTTCGTTGGGAGTTCTAGAGTTTGTCGGAAGTTCTATCAGAATTGATTGAGAAGTCTCAGAGTTTACCAAAGAAGCTCGTTGGAACTCACCATAAAGATCGTCGTGAAGTCCAAGAGCTGGCCGGGAGTCCGTTGGAACATTGCTGAGAGATCGCCGGAAGTTTGTTGGAAGATCGCTGGAAGCTCGTCGGAAGAAACCTAGACTTACAGACTTTATTTTGCTTAGTAAATGTCTTAAAATTCATAATTAGCACATAATTGAGATTATAATTGGGCCAACCCAATTAGGGGATAGTTGGGCCAAGTTTGGGTTGTGTTGGGCTAAGAGAAAAGCCCAAACAATGACCAAACAAGTGAAACCATCATGGCACAATCTCTGCAAAGTCTCTGAGACTGCCTGGGCGATGGTACCACCAGTCTAGGTGGTGGTACTGCCCAATGTCAGGCTACAGGCGGTGGTACCGCCCAGTGCAGGCGGTGGTACTACCCGTACCTTGAAATTTTAGGGGTTTGAATTTTGGGCTCCAAATTTGATTCCATTTGGGGCCTATAAATACCCCAGCTATTCTTGCATAGATAAGTAAGAAATATTGAGCAAAACTCTGTGATTCTAAAGTTGTAAAGCTTAGAAAGTTTAGTTCCCTCCTCCCAAAGCTTAGTGAGAGTTCTAAGGGAGGTGTGAGAGAGATACCTTGTAAAAGAGGGTTATAAAAGGTTGTCTCCTAAACCTGTGAAAAGGAGAAGAGGGGTGTAAAAGGTGGTTTGTCTTTACCTATTAAAAGAAGACTGATAGCGGATGCCGGTGGCCTTGACAGAATAGGAATCGGTGGAGTGGATGTAGGTCACGACGATCGAACTACTATAAAAATCTGGTTTGCGTTTCTCTTGAGCAATTTACTTTAACTGCAAACCACTTTACTTGCTTTACATCCACTATGCTCTTCTATGCACTTTCAAAGTTATTACCTTTACGAAATGATTTTTTGTCGGAAACGGATTTAATCACAACAAAGTTTTGAATCGACATAATTTTTACCGCTGCACTAATTCACCCCCCCCGTCTTAGTACCGACTCTTTTCCTAACAATTAGTATCAAAGCCTCATATTTCTCATTTGGTTTAACACCCAAGAGAAATGGCTCTTTTTGGCTTTCAAGAAGGTCCACTCTCTCATTCATCCTCCCTTGTTCAATGGGACAGACTACACTTATTGGAAAACTCATATGAGAGTTTTCTTGCTTTCCTTAAACCTTATTTTATGAAATATTATTGAAAATGATTTTTGAAGGTCTTCTCATCCAATGAACCATTGGAGTGATTTGAATAAGAATACTTTTTCTTTAAATGCTAGAGCGATGAATGCTCTATTTTGCGCCTTAGACAAAACTGAGTTCAATCGGGTTTCTACTTGTGAAACGGCTTTCGATATTTGGCGTATTCTTGAAACCATACACGAAGGCACTAGTAGAGTAAAAGACTCCAAGATTAATATTTTAATGCATGATTTTGAATTGTTTCATATGAAACCAAGCGAAACCATTGGAGACATGTACACCCATTTTACGGATATCGTTAATGGTTTAAAAGCACTTGGTAAAAGTTTTTCAGATTTTGAACTCATTAACAAGATCTTAAGATCACTTTCTAAAACTTGGGATTCAAAAGTAATGACTATTCAAGAATAAAAAAACTTGAACTATTTCACTCTCAAAGAACTTATCGGGTCTTTGATGACCTATGAAATGACTAATGTGGCACTTGATGAACATGAGAACCACCTTCCAATGAACATGAAAGATTTAGCACTTCAAACAAAAGAAGACCACTCGAGTATAAGCTCAAGTGATAGTAAACTTGAACTTCTCACTAAGAAATTTAAAAGTTCATGAAACAAAAATTAAAGAACAAAAAGAATACAACTACTTGCTATGAACGCAAGAAGAGAGAAGCACATTGGGATAAATCGAGCTCATCCAAAGACGAGGAGAAAATCAATAAAGGCGAGGTTGCAAACTACGCCTTAACGGCTTTCGATGATGAGGTAATCAAAATGCCCTTAGTTTACTTTGAAATTACATAATGCTTTTCATGAGTTATTTTTAATTTAGTTTAGAAAAAAATATTTTTCTTAAAAATTACATGTTTAATAATGTAATGAAAATACAAAAAATTAGGAATCATGCTTATCCTTCTAGTTGAAAATGATCATGAAAATTGTATGTTTTATGAAAATACAATAAAATGTTAATCTAATGCTTGCACACCAAATATAATTAATCTTATGTATGTGTTTAAGAAGCAATAATGTATATTTTAATGATTTTCATATTGCCTTCCGATTATAAATGATGATGCATGGCTTTTGTATGGAAACTAAGTATGAAAATTTAGATTCACCTAAAAAGAAAAATGCATGGCTACAACAAACAAAATGATCTTGATGAAAAATGCTTTATGTTTAATGAAATCAATTTTGATGATGCATAATGTAATTATGTAATAAAAATATTTAATGTTTTGGTACCATGCTTGGTGATTTTATACTATGCATGAGATTTAGAAATGATGCATGATGATTTTTGTGATTTATGCCTTATTGATCTTTGACGTAATAAATCTTGCACTTTCGGTTTTAAACGTTGATGCATGTATTTACTTGGCATAAATGAAATAAATCATATGAATTGAAACAACTAAAAAGAGGATAGGTTTCTCCTTGAAAGATTTCTTTTTCCCTACTTTATCGAGTTTTCCAAAAAGGAGATTAATGAATCTATTTGTATCACTTTTGTGAATCTCTTGAACATGATTTTGATTTGACGATTTTATAATTATGCATGGTGATTTGAAGTAATGATGCCTTTTGGGTTTATTGAGTTTGATGATTTCTATGATTTCCATATTATTTTTTTGATTATAAATAATGAAGCATGGCCTTTGTATGAAAAACTTGAACATGAAATCAATCATAAAATTTGGAACTAAAAGAACTTGAGCTATTTTTAATCTATTTATGTTACTTTCATTAAATTATATGAAAAGTGATTTTGATGATCATTTTGGATTTGACAATTTGATTTCATATTTAACCAAACACTTAATTTATTCATGTTTATGACATGAGATGTATTTTATATGATCATTTTTTTTTCTCATATGATTTTATCGTTTAAAGAAGAAAATTATCATAATGAACCTATGAATCTCTTGGACTATGAAAAAGATTTTGATGATTTTACATGATGATTTTGGATTTATTTTCGTATGATTCATTTTAATAATAAGATGTTATATCCAATCGAATCATTTATCAATGTTTATGACTTGAGTTTTATTATGTAAAATTTCTTATATTCATGAAGTATATCTTATCACTAAATTTTTCTTGATATCTTTCATGTGATGACTTGAATATTTAAACCTTTATGCTATTCCCATCTTCTTCTTTCTTATTTACAATGACAAAGGGGAGAAAGGAAATCACCAGCATTTCAAGAGATCGATAAATCTCTTCATTTCATTTTGAATCTCTTGAAAGGGACTTTGTTGATTTAACAAATTGAATGAGTTGAAGTGATGCTTTAAAAATATTTATTCAAATGCATGAATCGATAATCCTTTTGGCAAATGAAACATGATTTTTCTTGTGAATTCTTAGAATTATAACTTGAGTCTTCTTTTCCTATCATGCTTTCTATTTACAAAAGAAGAAATTTGTCAAAAATGATATATGATCTTATCTTTCATGACATGATTTCTTTGTATTTATGGCTTGTATGCCTTGAAATGATTGAAATATTTTATATCATTATGTTCTTCCCTTCTTCTTTTTTGTTTATAATGATAAAATGGGGAAAAGTTTTGATCATTCATGGTAGGATGTAATTTCACAAAATTGGTACCATCATGATATGAAATATTTATGATTTGAAACGATACATGCAATACTTATGATTTTATTAAAATGATGTACATGATGTATTGCATATGATGTGAATCATGATTAAAATTGTATTGACTTGAATTCAATTTAAAGTCAAGATTTATCTCAATTATGACATATTGAAATAAGAATGACACTTTATTTTTGTCATAATTTAAAAATTGATGAATTGCACCATTATTTTGTTATTCCCCTCTTTTTGCCAATGACAGAGGGAGAAAGAATTTCTAGCATGCACATCATGAAAAGAGGCAAACTTGCTAGCTTGATAATCTCAAAAGAGAAGCAAGAAGTGCTATCTTACAAATCTCAAAAGAAGCAATGTTTGCTAAGTTACACATTTCAAGAAGAGGACAAATAGTCTATCTTGAATATCTCAAAAATGTAAAATTTTGCTAACTTTAATATGTGTAAAATTTGATAGCTTGCATACTATAAAATGATATAAATTTGCTAGCTTACATATTCTAACATGATGTAGAATTTGCTATCTTGAACATCACTAAGATTTGCTAGCTTGCAATCTCAAGAGAAGCAATAGTACTATCTTGCTTATCTCAAGAAGCAAAGCATGCTAAACTTGCACATATAGCAAAATTTACAAACCTAAAATGATACAAATTTTTGCTAGCTTGCATGATGATAAAACTGGAAATTCTGTTTATTATGCAATGATTTGAACTTATATCTCAAACATCTTGAAAGTTGCACTTCTCCTTTTTGTTGATAACAAAGGGGGAGAAGTATGATGTTATGCATAAGTTTTATGATAACATGTTGCTTGGATTTTTGAATCCAAGAGTTCTATCAATATGGAATATTGATAGGGGGAGTTTGTTTAAACTTTGGGAGTTAAGTTTAAACTCCGTCATCAATTAGTTGTTATCATCAAAAAGGGGGTGATTGTTGAATCTCGGATTTTGATGATGAAAACAATTGATAAGTGTTGATGAATTGATTTGTGTTTTGAGTGATGCAGGATGCTTCGATCAGGATGAGACAATTAAAGCAGGAATAATCATGTTGGGCCGGTGGAACATGTCAGAAGATTGAACATCTAGCCGGATGATCAAATGACGTATCGACAAAAGGCTTCGGGCCATGGATTCAGGCATCAGGTTAAAAAGAGTAGAAATTGCACCAAGGATATCGAAGTTACGGAGGTCAATTGATCGATTGGGCAATAGGCTGCAAGAGAGGACGATACGTCAAAGAATCAGACGAAGTGTCGATGGACCAATGACATACTGGACAATATGATTCATTCTCAGTAATAATTATCTAGATCGAAGTATGTTTTTACATGTGCAAGATTAACTATGATAGCAAGGCATAAAGCAAAATAAAGTCTCGGAGTCAAGAACGCGATTTCATTGGGAGTTCGAGAGTTTGTCGGAAGTCCGGACGTTCATCGGAAGTTCTGTCGGAATTAAACGAGAAGTCTTGGAGCTTGCCAAAGAAGCTCATTAGAACTCACCAAGAAGATCATTGTGAAGTCCAAGAGCTTGTCGGGAGTCCGCTGGAACATTGCTGAGAGATCGTCGGAAGTTCACTGAAAGATCGTCGAAAGCTCGTTAGAAGAAACCTAGATTTACAGACTTTGTTTAGCTTAGTAAATGTCTTAAAATTCGTAGCTAGCACATAATTGGGATTATAATTTGGCCAACCCAATTAGGGAACAATTGGGCCAAGTTTGGGCTGTGTTGGGCCAAGAGAAAGGTCCAAACAATGACCAAACAGGTGAAACCGTAGTGGCACAGTCTCTGTAAAGTCTCCGAGACTACCTGGGCAGTGGCACCACTAGTCTGGGCAGTGGTACCACCCAATGTCAAGCTATAGGTGGTGGTACCGCTCGTACCCTATAATTTTGAGGGTTTAAATTTTGGGCTCCAAATTTGAATATATTTGGGGCCTATAAATACCTCAGCTATTCCTGCATGGATAAGTAAGAAATATTGAGCAGAACTCTGTGATTCTAAAGTTGTAAAGCTTAGAAAGTTTAGTTCCCTCCTCCCAAAGCTTAGTTAGAGTTCTAAGGGAGGTGTGAGAGGGATACCTTGTAAAAGAGGGTTGTAAAAGGTTATCTCCTAAACCTGTGAAAAGGAGAAGAGGGGTGTAAAAGGTGGTTGGTCTTCGCCTATTGAAGGAAGAGGAATCAGCGGAGTGGATGTAGGTCACGACGACCGAACCACTATAAAAATCTGGTTTGTGTTTCTCTTGAGCAATTTACTTTAACTGCAAACCATTTTACTTGCTTTACATCCACTATGCTCTTCAATGCACTTTCAAAGTTATTACCTTTACGAAATGATTTTTCATCGGAAACAGATTTAATCGCAATGATGTTTTGAACCGACATAATTTTTACCGTTGCACTAATTCACCCCCCCTCTTAGTGCCGACTCTTTTCCTAACAAGCGGTACCACCACCTGCAGCACTGATACTGACACTGACACTGGGTTGTACCACTGCCCAATTTGGCGGTACCACCACCCAATCTAGTGGTACCACCGCTTGATAGTCTCTTAGAGACTGTGTTTGGGCGGTACCACCGCTTGATAGTCTCGGAGACTGAGTCTGGTTGGTACCACTGCCCAGATTGGTGGTATCATTGCCTGACACAGTCTCGGAGATTGTGCCACATCGGTTCCACCTGTTGGGTCATTGTTTGTGCCTTGCACTTGGCCCAACACAGTCCAAACTTAGGCCCAATTGACCCCTAATTGAGATAGCCCAATTTTAACCCAATTATGTGCTAACTATAAATTTTAAGACATTTACTAAGCTAAATAAGTCCATAAGTCTAGGTTTCTTCCGGCGAGTTTCCAGCGATCTTCCGACGAACTTTCGACGATCTCTCGGCAATGTTCCAGTGGACTCCCAACAAGCTCCTAGACTTCATGATGATCTTCTTAGTGAGTTCCGATGAGCTTCTTTGGCAAGCTCCTAGACTTCTCGGTCAATTCCGGCAGAACTTCCGACGAACGTCCAGACTTCCGACAAACTCTCGAACTCCCCACAAAATCTCGTTCTTGACATCGGGACTTTAGTTTGCTTTATGCCTTGCTATCATAGTTAATCCTACACACTTAAAGCCTATTTTGATCTAGATAATTATTATAAGGCTTAAATCAAATATTGTCCGGCCTATCATTAGTTCATCGGTGCTTCGTCCGATTCTTCGGCGCTTCATCCGATTTTCGGCGCTTCATCCTATCTTGCGGCCTATTGCCCAATCGGCTAGTTGACCTCCGCAACTCTGATTTCCTTAGTAAAATTTATGCTCTTCTTGGCCCGATGCCCGAAGCCATGGCTCGAGGCCTTCTATCGATACGTCGACCGATCCTCCGGCTCGACGTCCAATCTTCTGACATGTTTCTCTCCGGCCCAACATGATTCTTTCTGCTTTAATTGTCTCTCCCAGATCGAAGCTTCCTACGTCACTCAAAATGCAGATTAGATAAACACTATCAATTGGTTTCATCGTCAAAATTCGAGATTCAACGTTAGAAAGAGAAGCATGATGCTTTTTTATTTTTTTTAATTTTTATTTACTAACTAATTTAAAAAATAACTCATTAAAAGGCATCAAGTAATTTTAAAATAAAGTAAAGGGGTTTTGGTTACCTCGTCGTCGAAAACCATTACGGCGTAGTTCGCCACCTTGTCTTTGTTGGTTTGCTTCTCGTCATCAGATGAGCTTGATTCATCCCAAGCGACCTTGAATACTTTCTTCTTCTTTGATAATTTCTTTTTAAGTTTATTTTTATTCTTTAATTCTTGTTTCATGAACTTTTTAAGCTTTCTAGTCATGAGTTCATAGTCATCATCACTTGAGCTTTCTCTCGAGTGGTCTTCATTTGTTCTAAGTGCCAAATTCTTCTTGTTTTTTAGAAGGTTGTTCTCAAGCTCTTCATGAGCCATACAACTCATTTCATAGGTCATTAATGACTCAATTAGTTCTTCAATGGGAAAATGGTCCAAGTCCTTTTATTCTTGTATTGCCATGATTTTAGGATCCTAACTTTTTGGAAGGGATCTTAATATCTTGTTAACAAGTTCAAAATTTGAAAAACATTTGTCAAGAGCTTTTAAACTATTGACAACATCCATAAAACGAGTGTACATGTCAATAATAGTTTCGCTTGATTTCATATAAAATAATTTAAAATAATGCATCAAAAGATTAACTTTAGAATCTTTTACACTACTTGTGCCTTCGTGTGTGATTTCGAGTGTATGCCAAATGTCAAAAGCTGTTTCGCAAATAGAAACTCGATTAAATTCAGTTTTATCTAAAGCGTAAAATAAGACATTCATAGCCTTGACATTTAAAGAGAAAGTATTCTTCTCCAACTCATTCCAATTATTCATTGGAAGAGAAGACCTTTCAAATATGTTTTCAACAATATTCCATAAACCAAGGATCAAGGAAAGTAAAAAAAATTATCATCCGAGTTTTCCAATAAGTATAGTCTGTCCCATTGAACATGGGAGGACGAACGATAACAAAGCTCTCTTGAAAGCCAAAAAGAACCATTTCTCTTGGGTGTTAAGCCAAATGAGAAAAAATGTAGCTCTAATACCAACTGTCAGGATCGAGTTGGCACTAAGAGTGGGGGGTGAATTAATGCAGTAGATAAAAATGTCGGTTTTAAAAATCTTCGTGTGATAAAATTTGATTCCGATGAAAACCATTTCGGAATGAATAGAGAAGAGGGGATTGGATAGTTTGTACTGAAGTAAAGTTGAATGTAGTAAAGAGATTAAGCAGTAAGGAATGAACACACCAGAATTTATAGTGGTTCGGTTGTCGTGACCTGCATCCACTCCGCCAATTCCTCTTACGTCGAGGCCACTGACATCCACTAACAATCTTCCTTCAATAGGCGAAGATCAACTACCCTTTTATACCCTTTTTCTCTTTTTCATAAGTTTAGGAGACAACATTTACGCCCCCACTACCTCCTCTCTTAAACTTCACGAACACTTAGAGCTTTGAGAGGGGTTCTCACAAGATTACAATAGAATTTTTCTTTCTTTTTGCTCTCAGTTCTTGTGTATGTTAACTAGGGACGAGAGGGGCATTTATAAGCCTCAACTGGATTTAAACTTAAAGCCTGCAAGTGTCTCATCCCTGATTTTTCGGGTACTGGCGGTACCACCACCTATGCTGGGCCATACCATCGCCTACAGCACTGACACTAGGCGATACCACCGCCCAGTTTGGTAGTACCACTACTTGGGAGACTAGGTCAGGGTGGTACCACCGCCTAACAATCTCGGAGACTGAGTCTGGGCAGTGCCACTGCTTGACACAGTCTCGGAGACTATGCCACAGATGGTTCCTCTAGTTTGGGTCACTGTTTGGGCCTTTCACTTGGCCTAACACAGCCCAAACTTGGGCCCAGTTGGCCCCTAAATGAGTTGGCCTAATTATATTCTAAACTGACTCAATTATGTTGAATCTCGTATTTTGATGATGAAACTACTTGATATATGTTTATGATTTAATCTGTGTTTTGAGTGACGTAGGATGCTTCGATCAGGATGAGACAATTAAAGCAGGAAAATCATTTGTGCCGGAGGAACATGTCAGAAGATTGGACGTCAGGTCGGTGGATCGGTCGACGTATCGACAGAAGGCTTCGGGCCGTGAACTCAGGCATCGGGCCAAGAAGAGCGGGTATTGTGCTAAGGATATCGGAGTTGCGGAGTCAACTGGCCGATTCGGCAATAGGGTGCAGGAGAGGACGATGCGCCGAAGAATCGGACGAAGCGTCGAGGGACCAATGACATGCCAGACAACTAGGTTAATTGCTTAGGATTAATTGTCTCAATCAAAGTTTTGTTTTAAGTGTGCAGGATTAACTACGACGAAAGTAAGACATGCAGCAGGAGTTGCGTCGGAGTCAAGACAATGATCACGTTGGGAGTTCGAGAATTCGACGAAAGTTCTGATAGTCGTCGGAGGTTCTGCGGGAACAAATCCGAGAAGTCCATGAGCTTGCCAAAGAAGCTTGTCGAAACTCGCCAAGTGGATCGTCGCAAGTCCAGGACTTTACCGGAAGTCCGCAGGAGCATCACCGAGGGTTCATCGGATGATCGACAGAAGTTCGTCGGAAGCTCGCCGGAAGAAGTGATTGACGCATCGGAGCAAGTTGTAGTAAATTTCTTAGGAAATATCGTAGTTAGCACAATGATTCAGTTGGAAATGGGAGGCGATCCCATTAACTTAATCTTGGAGCAATTGGGCCCTTGAAAAACCCAAATTGGGCCGAATGGATCAACCCATTCGGACACTGATTTCTGCCAGGCGGTTGAACCGCCCAAGGCAGGAGGTTGCACCGCCTGGGCTCAATCTCCGAGCAAGACTGGGAGGTGCAACCGCTCCAACCAGGCGGTGGCACCGCCTGGGCTCAGTCTCCGAGCGAGATTGGGCGGTGCAACCTCTCCTGACAAGAGGTGGCACCGCCTGAGCTCGTTCTTCGAGCTCTGGCAGGAGGTGCAACCGCCTCAGTCAGGAGGTGGCACCGCCTGAGCTCGGTCTTCGAGCTCTGGCAGGAGGTGCAACCGCCCCTGACAGAGGTGGCACCGCCCAGAGGCTCAGTCTTCAAGCTCTGCCAAGCGGTGCAGCCACTCCAGTCAGGAGGTGCAACCGCCAGATCCCGAAATTCCGGGAATTGACAGTTTTGAGCTCCAAATTTGAACTGGGTTGGGGCCTATAAATACCCCACCCATTCAGCACTGAATAAGCAATGAACATACACCGAAATCTTGATCTTGTTCTGTGATTTTTAGAGCTCAAAATTGTTGTAAAGGCCAAAAGTTCTTCTCCCTCTTTTCTTCAAAGTTCTGAGCTTTAAAGAGAGGAGAGAAAATTCTGTAAGGGTTGTCTCCTAAGCCCGTCAAAAGAAGTGAAACTGTTAAAGGGTGGTTGGCCTTTGCCTATTGAAGGAAGGCCTCTAGTTGACGTCGGTGACCTCGTCGATGGAGGAAGCCAAAAGTGGAGTAGGTCAAGATTGACCGAACCACTCTAAATCTCGGTTTGCATTTACTTTGAGCATCTTATCTTTACTGTAAACCTTCTCAATAGCTTACTGCCTTCTATGTTTTTACGAACGTGTTTCAAAGTTCAGTGCTTTCCGAATCGGCGTTTAGACGCAAATCAGTTTTATCGTACGAACATCATATTTCAGTTTGCGCTTACGTTCTGATTTCCATCATAACTGCAAACTGCCTTTATATCTTTGCTTTAACTGCATCTCGCTTCATCTCAAGTTAAAGTGGTTTACGAATCGGCTTTCATACCGAAATCGCTTTTATCGTACGAACGTCGTATTTCAGTTTGCGCTTATATTCTGATTTTCATCATAACTGCAAACTACCTTCATAGATTGACTTTAACATCATCTCGCTTGATCTTAAGTTAAAGTAATCTTAGAATCGACTTTCACACCAAAATCATTTTTATCGTTCGAACGTTTTTTATCGTTGAAAGATTTTTGCTGCACTAATTCACCCCCCCCCCCCCCCCCCCCCCCTCTTAGTGCTCTTGATCCTAACAATTGGTATCAGAGCGGGGTTAACTCTCAAACGGATATAAACCCAAGAGAGATGGCATACGTCGGAAACCAAGTGGGCCATTCTATTACACGTTCACCCATGTTCAATGGGACGGACTACACTTATTGGAAAACTTGAATGAGAGTTTTCTTGATTTCTATGAATTTGGATTTATGGAATATCGTTGAAAACGGTTTTCAACTTCCCTCTAAACCGATGAACGAATGGTTGGATTTGGAGAAGAAGTATTTTTCTTTAAACGTAAAGGCTATGAATGCCTTATTTTGCGCTTTGGACAAAAATGAGTTCAATCGGATTTCTACATGCGAAACGGCTTTTGACATTTGGCGAACACTTGAAATCACGCACGAGGGAACTAGTAGAGTCAAAGACTCGAAAGTTAACATTATATTGCATGATTTTGAGCTTTTTCGAATGCAACCAAGCGAGACTATAGGCGACATGTACACCCGTTTCACGGATGTCGTCAATAGTTTAAGAGCTCTTGGAAAATGTTTTTCGGATTTTGAACTCGTAAACAAGATTTTGCGTTCTCTTTCTAAGAAGTGGGATTCAAAAGTAACTGCAATACAAGAAGCTAAAAACCTAAACAACTTACCACTTGAAGAACTAATTGGTTCATTGATGACATATAAAATGGTGCACAATGCACATGATGAACATGGTGAACAAAATCACCTTCCAAAGAACAGAAAGGATTTGGAACTCCGGACAAATGAATACCACTTGAGCGATGACTCAAGTGATGAGGACAATGATGAACTTGAACTTCGAACACTAAATCTTAATAAGTTTATTAAACAAAAATCTAAAATAAACAATAAACTTGAACGAAGGAAGAGGCCAAAGAAGAAGAACACAAAGTGGGATGAATCGAGCTCCTCCGAAGATGAGGAGAAAATCAAGAAAGGCGAGGTGGCAAACTACGCCTTAATCGTTTTCAATGATGAGGTAATCGAAATCCCCCTAATTTATTTTGAAATTACTTGATGCTTTCATGATGTATTTTCTTTTTTAGTTTAGAATTAATTTTCTTAAAAATTACATGTTTAAAAAAAAAATTATGATCATGCTAAGTAATTTCGAAAATGATAATATTACATATTTTATGATAAACAAATAAAATGATCTTGATTGAAAATATGAAATCATGGTTAAGAAGTAATAATGTGTATTACGTTGATTTCCATTGTTATTTCTCGATTTTGATTAAATCATGTTTGATTTGAAGAAATGCATAATGATATTTTGATTAACAATTTTATGCATGAGATTTTAAGCTATACATGATGATAAGCATGTGTTATTTTCATGAGTGTATTTGAAAAACTATGGCAAAAATGTGCTCGAATACATGTGTTGAATCTCGTATTTTGATGATGAAACCACTTGATATGTGTTTATGATTTAAACTGCATTTTGAGCGATGCAGGTCTACTCGATCAGGTTTAGAAAGTTGACGCAGAAGGAATTGACGTTGCACCGGAAGAGATCACGTCAGGATATTGGATGGCTGAATGCTTCGGATGTCGGGCATCGGGCCAAGGAGAGCGAAATTGCACCAAGGATATCGGGGTTGCGGAGGTCAATCGTCGATTGGGCAACAAGCCGCAAGAGAGGACGATGCACCGAAGAATCAGACGAAGCGCCAACCAATGACGTGCCGGGCAACAGAATGTCAATTCGCGTTGTAATAATTGTCTAGATCTGAGTTGAGTTTTGGTTTGTGTGTGCAGGATTAACTACGATAACGATGAAGACATAAAGCGAAACAAAGTGCTAGAGTCAAGCGCGAAGGATTCGTTGGGAGTTCGAGAGTTCGACGGAAGTCCGAAGGTTCGTCGGGAATGCTGCCGGAACTAGCCGAGAATGAGTAGGGAGCTTGCCGAAGGGTTTTTCAGAAGCTCGCCGGAAGGTTCGTTGGAAGTTTGCGGAGCTCACCGAGAAAGATCGGAGCTTACCGAAGAATCTTGTTGGAACTCGCCAAGATCAAATCGTGAAGTCTAGGAGCTTGCCGGGAGTCCGCAGAATGGTTTCCGAGAGTTTATCGGAAGACCGTCGGAAGTTCGCCGGAAGCTCGCCGGAAGAAGTCTTGACTTACGGACTTTGTAATAGCTTAGAAAATGTCTTTAAATTCGTAGTTAGCACATTAATTAGGGTTAGGATTAGGTGTTAATCCTATAACCCAAGTAGGGGCCAATTGGGCCCGAGTTCGGACTGGTTTGGGCCAAGTTTGGAGCCCAACCAGTGAGCTGAATTGGCCTAGGCGGTGGCACCGCCTAGGACCGCCTAGGCTGGGCGGTGGCACCGCCCAGCACCCGAGAGCTGGGCAGTGACACCTCCTGGGTTGGGCGGTTGCACCGCCCAGCACCCGAGCGCTGGGCGGTGGCACCGCCAGCATCGGGAACATAAGAGAATTCAAATTTTTGGAGCCCAAATTTGAATCCTCTTGAGGCCTATAAATACCCCTCAAGTCTCAGCTGAGAATACAACTTTTGAGAAGCAATTGATTGAGAGAAAAGTCTTAGAAAGTCTTAGCAGTCTTGTTTTCAATTTGCTAGAGAGTTCTCCTCCTTCTTTCTTGCTGAAAATTTGTAAGAGGTTGAACTACTTGTAAAAGGTTGTAAGAGGGGTATTTGCCCTTCCATTTCAAGAGATTTGCTAGTGGAAGGTGGGAGCCTCATCGAAGAGGGGCCTCGCAAGTGGATGTAGGTCATTTGACCGAACCACTATAAAATCGGCGTGATCTCTGGTTTGCATTTACTTATTGTCTTTTACATTACTGCAAACCATTTGCACTTTAATGCTCTACTTCTTTGTCTCCGTCTTACTTATCTCTTCAAGTTAAAATGCAATCGAAACGGTTTCAAACGAAAACGTTACTTTTATCGTACGAAGTTTCCGAAAGTGTTTAAATCGTCAAAAGTTTATCACACTTTACCGCTGCACTAATTCACCCCCCCCTCTTAGTGCCGCTTCGATCCTAACAATTGGTATCAGAGCCCGGTATTTCTCATTTCGGATTTACACTTGAGAGAAATGGCTCTTCATGGCTTTCAAGAGGGCTTTTCGGTTGTTCGTCCACCATTGTTTAACGGATTGGACTACACTTATTGGAAAACTCGAATGAGAGTTTTCTTGATTTCTATGAATTTAGATTTATGGAATATCATTGAAAACGGCTTTCAACTTCCCTCTAAACCGATGAACGAATGGTCAGATTTGGAGAAGATGTATTTTTCTTTAAACGCAAAGGCTATGAATGCCTTATTTTGCGCTTTGGACAAAAATGAGTTCAATCGGATTTCTACATGCGAAACGGCTTTTGATATTTGGCGAACACTTGAAATCACGCACGAGGGAACTAGTAGAGTCAAAGACTCGAAAGTGAACATTTTAATGCATGATTTCGAGCTTTTTCAAATGAAGCCAAGCGAAACCATTGTTGACATGTACACCCGTTTTACGGATGTCGTCAATGGTTTACAAGCTCTTGGCAAATGTTTCTCGAATTTTGAACTTGTTAGTAAAGTTTTACGATCACTTTCTAAAGCTTAGGAATCAAAAGTAACGGCAATACAAGAAACAAAAGATTTAAATATTTTTCCACTTGAAGAACTTATCGGCTCATTGATGACATATGAAATGGTGCACAATGCACATGATGAACACAATGAACACTTGAACCACCTTCCAAAGAATAGGAAGGATTTAGAACTTCGGACAAATGAATACCACTTGAGCGATGACTCAAGTGATGAGGACAATGATGAACTTGAACTTCGAACACTAACTCTTAATAAGTTCATTAAACAAAAATTTAAAATAAATAATGAACTTGAACGGAGGAAGAGGCCAAAGAAAAGGAAGGCACCCAAGGATGAATCAAGAACTTCCAAAAATGAAACGGCGAATTGGGCTTTGACGGGCTTCGACTACAAGGTAAGTAACTCAACTCTCTTGAATTATTTTGAAATTACTTGATGTTTTCCATGATGCATTTTCTCTTTTCTTTTGAATAATTATTTTTCTTGAAAATTATATGTTTTATGTTAATAGAATAAAATGTTAGATTTAAATAATCATATATATGTGCTTGAGAAGCAAGAATGTGTATTTTGATGATTTCCATATTAACTTTCAATGATGATGCATGGATTTTATATGGAAGGCTTGATGATATTTTTTTTAAACCTTGTCTTTGGTTTTCAAACATGATGTATGTTTTTGACATAAGAACAAAACTTGAGCATGCTAATATAAAGTCAATCACATAAATTAAAACTAAAGAAGTTTTAGTTATCTATAAGAATCATTCAAAATTATGTTCAATGAAACCATTGCATAATGATGTAATGAAAATATTAAACATTTTGAAACCATATTTTAGTGTCATGCATAATAATCATGCTTAATAAATTTCAAAATTATGCATATGAATCTTGTGATTTATGGATTATTGATTTTTACCATAATGAAAGTGCCTTATTAATCTTTGTTGTAATAAATCTTACACTTTCGGTTTTAAACATTATACATGTTTTTATTTGGTATAAGTGAAATAAAATCATATGAATTGAAACAACTAAAAAGAGGAAAATATTTTTTCCTTGAAAAATTATTTTTCTCTATCCTATTGATCTTGATGTTTATTATGATAAATCTATGTATACCATTTTGAATCTCTTGAAAGTAATGTTGATATTTTGATGATTTTGATGATTTAAATTTGAAATGAGTTTTATCGAAATCATGATATTGATTTCTTGGAATAACATGAGATTACCTTTGATGATCATTTTGATTCACGGAATTTTGGATTCATGACTTGGTCTTACATTTGTTTATGAGATGGTTGAAATCTTTATACGTTTGAATTCTTCCCTTCTCCTTTCAATTTATGCATGTTATATGTTAAAGATTTAAAACCATATTTTGGTATCATGCATATCTAAGAAATATTGATGTGACAAATTGAATAAGTTGAAAATGAATGATGATTTTTCTCTTGAATATAACTTGTGATATTTTTTTTATATAAATCATCATTTTGATTTCTCGACATTCGATACATGAGATTTTATTATAAATCAAAATTTCTCATTAATCGATCTTCTACGATTTTACTTGATATTCTCTTAAGAGGAGATTTTCTAAATGAATCATGATTTTTCCTTGTGAGTTCTTGGATTTATTACTTGATTTTTCTTTTAAAACAAGATCTCTTCTTTGTACTCCTATGATTTTTCTTGATATTTTATTTAAAGAAGATATTTACTATACGAATCATGTCTTTTGGTATTCAAATAATTTTATCCTTCATGACATGATTTCTTTGTATTTATGGCTTGCATGGCTTGAAATGTTTTGGTATGATGCATGCAATGATGAAATATTCATAAAGTTAAAATGATGTATGCAATACTTATGATAATGATGTACATGATGTATTTATTGCATATGATGTGTATCATGAATGCTTTAAATGATTAATGTTTGGTATCATGATCAACATGTTGATAAATGCTTGAAAATTTTAATGTTTGAGTATCATGTATGATATGCTTATTAATGATGATTGATTTATTTTTCGGTATCGTGCATGAAAAATAAGGTTATTGAAATTGTGTATGTTTTAATTTGAATATATAATGATGCACAAATAAGAATGATACTTACCTTTGTCATAATATGAAAATTGATATAAGGGTCTTCCCTTCTTTTTGACAATGACAAAGGGGGAGCAAGAATTTCTAGCGTGGACATCATGAAAAGAGGCAAACTAACTAGCTTGCACAATTCAAGATGAAAGCAAAAATTGCACTTCTCAAAAGAGAAGATGCAAATGTAACATTTGCCAAATTGTTTGCTTGCCTCATGTAAAACATTATCTCTTGCTAGTTTGGCATTTTTGCTAGCTTGTATGTTGCAAAACTTGATCACTTTTTCAAACATTTTGCTAGCTTACACTTTGCAAAGAAAGCAAAAATGGCACTTCTAGAAGAAAGAGCTTGTTATTTTAAACATCACAAGCTTGCCTATCTTAAGAAACAAAAATTACAAAAGTGCTATCTTGCCTATCTCAAGAAGCAAAACTTGCAACTTGCATATTGCAATAGGAAGCAAGAATTATGAGCTTACACAAGAAAGCTATCTTGCATTTGCTTTCGAAATTTTTGCTAGCTTGTATATTGTGAAACTTACATATCGTAAAAATTGCTAGCTTGTAGTCTAAAGAGAAGCAAAAAGTTGCTATCTCAAAAGAAGCAAATGTGCTATCTTTCCTATCTTAAGAGGCAAAAATGCTAACTTGCACATCTAGCAAAACTTGACAAATTTACATATTTCAAGAAGCAAGAGTTGCTTTCTTGAACATCTCAATATTGCTAGTTTGCATGATGTAGAACTTACTATCTTGAACATTACCAAAAGTGCTATCTTGTATGCTGTAAAACTTACATATCTAAAACTTGATAGCTTGAATGTTCTAAGCATGATGTAACATTTGCTGAATTTTCTGGCTTCAAAATTACATGATGATAAAACTTGATATTATGTTTTTCATGCAATAAGTTAAACTAATATTCCAAACACAAGAATAGTTGGACTTCTCCTTTTTGTTGATGACAAAGGAGGAGAAGTATGATGTTATGCATAAGTTTATGCATAAGTTCATGATGACGTGTTGCAAGTATTCATTGCAATGACTTGAATTCAGTTTGAATTCAAGATTATATAAATACAGCATATTGATAGGGGGAGTTTGTTTAAACTCCGGGAGTTAAGTTTAACTCCGTCATCAAATGGTTGTCATCATAAAAAAGGGGGAGATTGTTGAATCTCATATTTTGATGATGAAACTACTTGATATATGTTTATGATTTAATCTGCGTTTTGAGTGATGTAGGATGCTTCGATCAGGATGAGATAATTAAAGCAGGAAAATCATGTTGTGCCGGAGGAACATGTCAGAAGATTGGACGTCGGGCCGGTGGATCGGTCGACGTATCGATAGAAGGCTTCGGGCCGTGGACTCGAGCATCGGGCCAAGAAGAGCAGGTATTGTGCCAAGGATATCGGAGTTGCGGAGTCAACTGGCCGATTGGGCAATAGGCTGTAGGAGAGGACGATGCGCCGAAGAATCGGACGAAGCGTCGAGGGACCAATGACATGCCGGACAACTTGGTTAATTGCTTAGGATTAATTGTCTCAATCGAAGTTTTGTTTTAAGTGTGCAGGATTAACTACGATGAAAGTAAGACATGCAGTAGGAGTTACGCCGGAGTCAAGATAATGATCACGTTGGGAGTTCAAGAATTCGACGGAAGTTCGGACAATCATCGGAGGTTTTGCAGGAACAAATCCGAGAAGTCCATGAGCTTGCCAAAGAAGCTTGTCGGAACTCGCCAAGTGGATCGTCGCAAGTCCAGGAGTTTGTCGGAAGTCTGCAGGAGCATCACCGAGGGTTCATCGGATGATCGACGAAAGTTCACCGGAAGCTCGCTGGAAGAAGCGATTGACGCACTGGAGCAAGTTGCAGTAAATGTCTTAGGAGATATCGTAGTTAGCACAATGATTAAGTTGGAAATGGGAGGTGATCCCATTAACTTAATCTTGGGGCAATTGGGCCCCTAAAAAACCCAAATTGGGCAGAATGGATCAACCCATTCGGACCCTGATTTCTGCCAGGTGGTTGAACCGCCCAAGGCAGGAGGTTGCACCACCTGGGCGAAGTTTCCGAGCGAGACTGGGAGGTGCAACCGCTCTAGCCAGGCGGTGGCACTGCCTGGGCTCAGTCTTCGAGCGAGACTGGGCGGTGCAACCTCTCCTAACAAGAGTTGGCACCGCTTGAGCTCGGTCTTCGAGCTCTGGTAGGAGGTGCAACCGCCTCAGTCAGGAGGTGGCACCGCCTGAGCTCGGTCTTCGAGCTCTGGCAGGAGGTGCAATCCCCCCTGACAGAGGTGGCACTGCCCAGAGGCTCCGTCTTCGAGCTCTGCCAGGCGGTGCAACCGCTCTAGTCAGGAGGTGCAACCGCCAGATCCCGGAATTCCGGGAATTGACAGTTTTGAGCTCCAAATTTGAACTAGGTTGGGGCCTATAAATACCCCACCCATTCAGCACTGAATAAGCACTGAACATACACCGAAATCTTGATCTTGTTCTATGATTTTTAGAGCTCAAAATTGTTGTAAAGGCCAAAAGTTCTTCTCCCTCTTTTCTTCTAAGTTCTGAGCTTTAAAGAGAGGAGAGAAAATTCTGTAAGGGTTGTCTCCTAAGCCCGTCAAAAGGAGTGAAACTATAAAAGGGTGGTTGGCCTTCGCCTATTGAAGGAAGGCCTCTAGTTGACGTCGGTGACCTCGTCGGTGGAGGAAGCCAAAAGTGGAGTAGGTCTAGATTGACCGAACCACTCTAAATCTTGGTTTGCATATACTTTGAGCATCTTATCTTTACTGCAAACCTTCTCAATAGCTTACTGCCTTCTGTGTTTTTACGAACATGTTTCAAAGTTCAGTGCTTTCCGAATCGGCGTTTAGACGCAAATCAGTTTTATCGTACGAACATCATATTTCAGTTTGCGCTTACGTTCTGATTTCCATCATAACTACAAACTGCCTTTATATCTTTGCTTTAACTACATCTCGCTTCATCTCAAGTTAAAGTGGTTTACGAATCGGCTTCCATACCGAAATCGCTTTTATCGCACGAATGTCGTATTTCAGTTTGCGCTTATATTCTGATTTTCATCATAACTGCAAACTGCCTTCATAGATTGACTTTAACGTCATCTCGCTTGATCTTAAGTTAAAGTAATCTTAGAATCGACTTTCACACCAAAATCGTTTTTATCGTTCGAACATTTTTTTATCGTTGAAAGATTTCCGCTGCACTAATTCACCCCCTCCCCTCTTAGTGCTCTTGATCCTAACAAATTAGACTCTAAAATAACTTGATCTAGACATAATCGATTACAAGCGAATCCTATGTTGTCTGGCATGTCATTAGTTCTTTTGGTGCTTTGTCCGATCCTTCGGCGCATCGTCCTCTCCTTCAGTGTATTGCCCAATTAGCATGTTGTCTTCTCACAACATCTGATCTCCTTGGCGTAATGTCCGATTTTCTTAGCTTGATGCCCGAATTCACAAACCGAAGCCTTCAGCCGATACGTCGAATCTTCTGATATATTTGCTCTGGCCTGACGTCCAATCTTTTGACATGTTTGCTCCGGCCCAACGTATGATTCCTCCTGCTTTAATCGATTTGCCTTTTCTGATCGAAGCTAGTCCTGTGTCACTTAAATGCACATTAGATGACAAACACATCAATTGATTTCATCATCAAAATCTAAGATTCAACAGTTGCCTCCATCATTTGGATGGGTATATAGTACACTAGTCTGCCCGGTTATCTCGATGTCCCTCTCATGTATCATATGATATGGATTATTTAGAATCTGTGTTTAAAGGTGAACTAGTCTCATTATCGTGATCTCATCATGATTCGATTCCCATTGCACAAATCCAATGACATCATAATATATATTCATTCAATAAACAATATAAAGTAATAAAATTCAAATAATATAATAAGCAAAAAGAATGTGTGTCATGTCATATATGTCATCACTCACGTAATTGGCTTGTAGGGCACCTATGACTAACAATCTTCCACTTGACCTAAAGTAATCACATATGTCTAATATAGGGAAATCTAGGGGTGACATCACATGCATAGTGGAAGAACAAAAAATAAAAACCCCAAATTTCCTAAAAAGGTATTCATCGTCGTGCGAAGATTTGTGCATAAAATCCATGAAACTAAAAACCACGTGTGAGATAGTTGTGTTACCTTGGGAGATCATATATCCTTGAATCCCTACAGATCTATAGGAGAGGATGAAGGAAGTCAAGCGTCCTCTTCTCTAGCGGTGATCCTTATAGTAGGGCTGCGATGACGCTCCTCGAATCGCTGCTGAAATCTCCACACCTGCTATCAGAGAAGAAGGGGAGAGGAGAATAGGTGGCAACCAAGAAATCTCTAGTCTATAGGTGTTTGTTTCCCTCCTATTCATAGTGTTGGGAAATCTTGGGGGCGACATTGCTAGTCATAAGTGCCCAGCAAGCTAATCACGTGAGTGATGACACATGTGACTTGATACAGAATATTTTTGCTTATTATATTTTGGCGTATATCACTTTATAACTATTGCATATATACATATATATATTGTGATGTCCTTGGATTTGTGCAATGGGAATCGGATCGTGATGAGATCATGATAATGAGATCGATTCACCTTTAAACACATATCCTAAATAATCCCGGTCATAGGTTACTCGAGAGGGACATCGTAATAACTGGACAGACTGGTGTGCTGTATACCCGTCTATATGATGGATGTAGCTGGTCTCATAGCTGCTCGTGTAGGGACACTAGGGATACAGTACAAGTGCTCATTGGAGAATGAGTTCACTGATTGATCCGCTTACAGAATGTTGGATGGTTGATGATGCCTTATTGTTAGACAGCGATTCCGTAGTCCTAGTGGTGTATCTGGTCCTTAGACTTGAGACACCAAGGATGTCATGTATAAGTGCTCCACTCTTTGATACCAGACTTATAGGTTTGGTTGTCCCAGATCTAGTATAGCTGGTCATTGGGAGTGGTAGTCAACCTTACGAGGGCTATTGAGTATTGATAGAGGATCATCAACTCTCGGCGTTATGAGGGGAATATCCCATGTGTTCTTGCTCAGAAAAATCCCTGGCTAGGGTCATTCGGGTTGAGAGAGAAAGAGTTCTCCGGGATATTCCGATTAGAGCGAGACTCGAGTAGAAACCGTATGGGTCTGACAGCACCATGCTCGATATATGGTCTCTGGGATATTAGATGGATGAGGGACTATAGGTACATGGTAACTGAGGACAGATAGGTCCAATGGATTGGATTCCCCTGTATCGTTTAGGGACTACGGCGTAGTGGCCTAGTACGTCCGTAGTCGATGAGTCGAGTGAATTATTACAGGGATAATAATTCACTGAGTTAGAAGGAGTTCTAACAGGTATGACTCACGGCCAGCTCGATATTGGGCCTAGAGGGTCACACACATATGGTAGGCATTGCGATGAGTAGAGGTTCGGATATGAGATATCTGACGGAGCCCTTGTCTTATTGGATGCAGATCCAATACTCACTAGGAGAGAACCCATTAGGGTTTGACAGGGGACCTCTATAAATAGGAGGGATTCAGAGCCTCATACGCTAGAGCTTTTGCTTGCCTTTCCTATTCTCCTCTCCCTCTCCACCTCAAAGTAGGCCTGGAGTTTTGAGGAGCATCGTCACAACCCTGCTGTGTGGATCACCGCTAGAGAGGAGGACGCTTGACCTCCTTCACCCTCTCCTAAGGATCTGTAAGGAAACAGGGATATACGATCTCCCTAGGTAACACAATCTACTCTATGCGCAGTTTTAAATTTCGTGGATTTTGCGCACCAATCTTCGCAGGACGACGAACATCTCTTTGGGAATCGGGGATTTTGTTTTCTTGTTCTTCCGCTGCGCATGTGATGTCGCCCCCAAGATTTTCCAAAAGTGGTATCAGAGCCAGGTTGTTCGTGCGAATGATTGGTTTTGAACTGCATGTGTTGTGTTTAGAAAAATTTTGATGTCAAAATCGTTGACATATATATATGTATGTATATATATATATATATACATACATATACATATATATATATATATATATATATATATACATACATATATATATGTATATACATATATATATGTATATACATATATATATGTATGTATATATATATATATGTATATATATATATGTATATATGTATATATTTATGTATATATGTATATATATATATGTATATATGTATGTATATATATGTATATATGTATATGTATATATATATACATATATATATATATATGTATATATATATATATACATACATATATACATATATATATATACATATATACATAAATATATACATATATACATATATATATATACATATATATATATATATACATATATATATATATACATATATATATACATATATATATATATATACATATATATATATGTATATATAATGAAGAAATAAAGCACATAAGAATGTTTGCGGTAATGTAAATAGCAATAAGAAAATGCAAAAGATCACGCCAATTTTAAAGTGGTTCGGTCAAATGACCTACATCCACTTGCGAGGCCTTCTTCGATGAGGCTCCCACCTTCCACTAGCAAATCTCTTGAAGGGGAAGGACAAATACCCCTATTACAACATTTTAAAAGCGGTTCACACTCTTACAAATTTTTAGTAAGAAAGAAGGAGGTGAACACTCTAACAAATTGAAAACAAGACTTGCTAAGACTTTTCTAAGACATTTTTCTCAATCTATTGCTTCTCAAAAAGTTGTTCTCTCAGTTGAGAATTGAGGGGTATTTATAGGCCTCAAGAGGATTCAAATTTGGGCTCCAAAATTTGAATTCTCTTTGGTTCCCGATGTTTGTGGTGCCACCGCCTGTTAGTGTCTGACACTGAGAGTGGACTGGCGGTGCCACCGTCGGACCTCTCGGGTGCTACCACTCAGTCTAGTGGTGCCACCGCTTGGTTCTCGGGTTCTAGGTGGTGCCACCGCCTACACTATTTCAGCTCACTGGTTGGGCTCCAAACTTGGTCCAAACCAATCCGAACTCGGGCCCAATTAGCCCCTACTTGAGTTATAGGATTAACACCTAATCCTAGCTCTAATTAATATGCTAACTACAATTTTAAAGACATTTTCTAAGCTATTACAAAGTCCGCAAGTCAAGACTTTTTCCGGTGAGCTTCTAGTGAACTTTCGACGGTCTTCCGACGAACTCTCGGAAATCATTCTACGGACTCCAGGCAAGCTCCTAGACTTCACGATTTGATCTTGGCGAGTTCCAATGAGCTTCTTCGGCAAGCTTCGATCTTTCTCGGCGAGCTCCGCGAACTTCCCACGAACATTCCGGCGAGCTTCCAAAAAACCCTTCAGCAAGCTCCCTACTCATTCTCGGCTAGTTTCGGCAGCATTCCCGACGAACCTTCGGACTTCCGTCCAACTCTCGAACTCGCAACAAATCCTTCGCGCTTGACTCCGACACTTTGTTTCGCTTTATGTTTTCATCGTTATCGTAGTTAATCCTACACACACAAGCCAAAACTCTACTCCGATCTAGACAATTATTACAAAGCGAATTGACATTCTGTTGCCCGGCACGTCATTGGTTGGCGCTTCGTACGATTCTTCAGCGCATCGTCCTCTCTTGCGGCTTGTTGCCCAATCGACGGTTGACCTCCACAACCCTGATATCCTTGGCGCAATTCCGCTCTTGGCCTGATGCCCGACGTCCGAAGCCTTCTGCTATCCAATATCCTAACGTGATCTCCTCTGGCGCAACGTCAATTCCTCCTGCGTTAACTGTCTAAACCTGATCGAGTAGACCTGCATCACTCAAAATGCAGTTAAACATCTAAACATTATCAATTAGTTTCATCATCAAAATCCAAGATTCAACATACATATATACATATATACATATATACATATATATATAAATATATGTATATATATACATACATATATATGTATATATATACATACATATATATGTATATATACATATATATATATAAGTATATATACATATATATGTATGTATATATATACATATATATATACATACATGTATATATATATATATATATACATGTATATATATATATATATACATGTATATATATACATACATGTATATATATATACATGTATATATATATACATGCATATATATATGTGTATATAAATATATATGTGTATATATATATGTGTGTGTGTATATATATATATATGTGTATATATATATAGATGTATATATATATATGTATACATATATATGTATACACATATATGTATACATATATGTATACATGTATACATGTATATATATATGTATACATATATGTATATATACACATATACATATATGATGAAGTCAATTGTTATCTAATCCATATGTTGAGATAGGTGTGTAGGATTAACTACGATTAAAGTAAGATATGCAGCAGGAGTTGAGCCGGAGTCAAAGACTATGTTCATGTTGGGAGTTCGAGAGCTCGATGGAAGTCCGGACGGTCGTCGGAGGTTCTGTGGGAACAAATCCGAGACGTCCAGGAGCTTGCCCAAAGAAGCTCGTCGGAACTCGCCAAGTGGATCGTCACAAGTCCAGGAGTTTGCCGGAAGTCCATCGCAGCATCGCCGGAGGTTCGTCGGATGTTCGCCGGAAGTTTATCGGAATTTCGCCGGAAGTAGCGATTGACGCACCGGAGCAAGTTGCAGTAAATGTCTTAAGAAATATCGTAGTTAGCATGTTGATTATGTTAGGAATGGGAGGTGATCCCATTAACTTAATCTGGGTGCAATTAGGCCCTTGATAGACCCAAATTGGGCCGAATAGATCAACCCATTCGGATTAGAATTCCTGCCAGGCGGTGGCACCGCTAGGGTCTGCAGTGGCACCGCTAGGGTCGACGGTGGCACCGCTCAGGAGATGGTCTCCCAGGAAAGCTGGGCGGTGCAACCGCCTAGGTCAGGCGGTGGCATCGCCTGGGCTTAGTCTCCGAGTGAATAGGGTGAATTAACTTTCTTTTTAGGATTACAAATCAAACAACTTAGTGATGGTATATTTCTTAACCAATCTAAATATACATTAGAAATGTTAAAACGATTTAACATGGATAATTCAAAAGCAATAAACACCCCTATGAGTACCGCGACTAAGTTAGATATGGATGAAAATAGTGAAAATTTCGATAAGAAAATATATAGGAGAATGATAGGTAGTCTACTCTACCTCACCGCGACTAGACCGGATATTATGTTTAGTGTAGGACTTTACGCTAGGTTTCAATCAAATCCTAAATTATCTCATCTTAAAAGTGTTAAAAGAATATTTAGGTATCTTAAAGGAACTCCAAATCTAGGATTGTGGTATCCAAAATCTGAAAAATTCGATTTAATAGCTTATGCAGATGCCGATTTTGGCGAATGCAGGATAGATAGAAAAAGTACATCCGGAACATGCCAATTTTTAAGACATGCACTTGTTTCTTAGACTTCCAAGAAACAAAATTTAGTTGCACTGTCTACGGCGGAAGCCGAATACATTACTGCAAGTGCATGCTGTGCACAAGTTGTTTGGATGAAAAATACATTAGAAGACTATGGAATTCACTTCAAAAATATTCCCATAAAATGTGATAATTCTAGTGCCATATGTCTCACCAAAAATCCAATTCAGCACTCTAGAACTAAGCACATCGACGTTAGGCATCATTTCATACGCGATCATGTTCTTAACAATAATGTTGTTCTAGAATTCATTGATACAAAGCATCAATTAGCAGATATATTTACAAAAGCTTTGAATGAAGACAAATTTGAATTCATTAGAAGGGAATTAGGTATGTTAAATTGTCCCTAAGAATAAACTTGTTTGAATGGATTTTCCGTAAAGTTTTTCATCCTCTCTCCGTTCCTCGGTAAATTTGATTCTTCTCTTTTGATTCTAAATGACACGTTAAATTACCTTATCCTATCTTGAGTCAAACACCGCTCCCATCTGATCAAGATTAATGACATTTTGTAATCTCGTAATTGATTTTGATGGCTTGATTATGACTTTCAAGTTGACGATTTGAATTTGAATGAGTTTGTATTCGAATTATGATCTTGACTTATTGGAGTTACTACTTGAAATTTTTTTTTAATCATAATCTCTTCCTTGTACACCTACAATTTTTGTTATTTATAGAAAGAAGAGATTTGATAAAGTGGATGAATGCTGAATTTTCCTTTAAGATGAACTCTGCGTAGATATTTTAGCATACTTAATTTTGAATGATAAATTTTTGTATGATCAATGCTGAATTCTTGATGTTAAAATCACAAATTATGTGCTTTAAGTCTCATTCCCTTTTTGTTGATGACAAAGGGAGAGAAGTGGTGACTAAGTGATGACTTATACCATTTCGATAGCATGACTTAATGAAAATGTCTTATGCGCATCGATAACATGACTAATATGAATTACAAAAGCTTGTGTGATATGAATGTCTTATATACCTTGCAAAATCTTTGAGAATATCGCAAGATTGATTGATCATATTGAAAGCATGCCTTACATTTATATTATGAAATTCATGTTGAAAATCTTTATCTCCTGTCGTAGTAAAAATTGTCTCTTATCATTCGACTTGAAAATGATTTTCATCGAAGTTTCGTATTTACTTATGCTTAATGAGAATAACGATAAGTTCTATGGTTAGAACTTATCGGTTTATGCTTGAATTCAATGGGATGGAATTCAAGTGTTTTTATCTTCTCATAATATGACATATAGATAGGGGGAGTTATGTTTAACTCCGTCATCAATTGATTGTCATCATAAAAAAGGGGGAGATTGTTGAATCTCGGATTTTGATGATAAAATCAATTGATGGGTTAATTGATCTAATCCATATTATTGAGTTAAGTGTGTAGGATTAACTACGATAACTAGAAAACACAAAGCAAGAATACCGGAGTCAAGTTCGATGGACGTTTAAGAGTCCGAAAAATCGTCGGAGATGCTGCCGGAACCAACTGAGAAGAAATCAGGAACCTGTCGGAATTTTCGGAAGTTCACCGAAGAGATCGTTAGAGGTTCACGGAGGTCACCGAGAAGGCTCGGCTACTCGTTAAAGTCATCATAAGATCGGGAGCTTGTTGGGAGTCCGTCGGAAGAAGTTCGTCGGAAAGCTCGCTAGAACAAGACTCGACGTTCGCGGTTGAAAACATGCTTAGGATGTTTTTAGTTATGTAGTTCACTTATAATTAGGATTAGGATTAAGAGATAATCCTATATCCTGGTTAGGGGCCAATTGGGCCAAAATTAGACTTGGTTTGGGCTAAATTTGAAGCCCAACCAATGAATCGAAGGGTCTGGCGGTGGCACCGCCAGACTGGGCGGTTGCACCGCCCAGCACCTGAGAGCTGGGCGGTGGCACCGCCCAGCACCCGAGAGCTGGGCGATGGCACCGCCAGCATCGGGAACCCAAAGAGAATTCAAATTTTGGAGCCCAAATTTGAATCCTCTTGAGGCCTATAAATACCCCTCAAATCTCAGCTGAGATTACAACTTTTTGAGAAGCAATTGATTAAGAGAAAGGTCTTAGAAAAGTCTTTGCTAGTCTTGTTTTCAATTTGCTAGTGTTCACCTCCTTCTTTCTTTCTAAAAATCTATAAGAGAGTGAACCGCTTGTAAAAAGTTGTAAGAGGGGTATTTACCCTTCCCCTTCAAGAGATTTGCTAGTGGAAGGTGGGAGCCTCATCGAAGAGGGGCCTCGCAAGTGGATGTAGGTCATTTGACCGAACCACTGTAAAATTGGCGTGATTTCTGGTTTGCATTTACTTATTGTCATTTATATTACTACAAACCATTTGCACTTTAATGCTCTACTTCTTTGTCTCCGTCTTACTTATCCTTTCAAGTTAAAACGCAATCGAAACGATTTCAAATTGTTTAAATCGTTGCTTTTATCGTACGAAGGTTCCGGAAATGTTTAAATTGTCAAAAGTTTATCGCACTTTACCGCTGCACTAATTCACCCCCCCCCTCTTAGTGCCGCTCCGATCCTAATAGTAGCAAGCCGTATTTACGGCTTTGGCCCAAAAGTAAACTATGTTCATTTAACATCGTTCTTGTCATTTCTTGTAGGTTTCTATTTTTTCTTTCAACTACTCCATTTTGTTGGGGATTCCTCGGAGTGGAGAAGTTGTGATTGTATCAATTAACTTCACAAAAATTTTGAAAGTCACGGTTTTGAAATTCGCCACCGTGATCACTCCGAATTGATGAAATCATGAAACCTTTTTCGTTTTGAGTGAGTTTACAAAATTTAGAGAAACACTTGAAACAATCACTTTTGTGAGCTAAAAAATAGGTCCAAGTGTATCTAGTATAGTCATCCACAATTACAAACGCATATTTGCTTCCTCCTAGACTTGTCGTGTCAATTGGTCCAAATAAGTCCAAATGAATCAATTGTAATGGTCTTGTGGTGCTAATTTGAGTTTTTGGTTTGAAACTAGTTTTTATTTGTTTACCTAGTTGACATGCATCGCATACTTTGTCCTTAATAAACTTTATATTTGGAATTCCTCGCACTAATTCTCTAGATGAGATCTTAGATATTAGTTTCATGCTTGCATGGCCTAGTCTCCTATGCCAAAGCCAAGCATCATCATTTAAAGCGGAGAAGCACATTTCATTACTTAGTTCATCAAGGTTGATGGTGTAGACATTATTTTGTTTTAATGCAATCATAGTTATGTTATGGTTTGGTTTTTCAATAATACACACATTTGATTCAAATCTAACGATATAACCTTTATCTCATAATTGACTAACACTGAAGAGATTATATTTCAATCCATCGACTAGTAAGACATCATCAATAGAAAATTTTAATTTGTTACCTATGGTTCCCTTGCCAATGATTTTGCCTTGGTTGTTGTCTCCAAAGGTGACGTACCCTTCTTCTTTGCCAGTGAGCATAGAGAAATGAGATGGATCTCTAGTCATATGTCTTGAGCATCCACTATCTAGATACCATCTCTTGCTCCTAGCTTGTGATAGTGTATGTTTCTACAAGAAGGGATTATTTTTAGGTACCCATTTTCTTTTGGGTGCCTTAAAAACTGGTTTAACTTGTTCATCATATTGCATAGAATTGATCATGGTTCCTTTAGGAACCCAAATTAGTTTGTTCGGACTAATTTTCTTGAATGGACATTTATAAGTTTTATGTACATATTTGCAACAAAAGTTGCAATTGCTTTGGTGCCGAACATGTAAGATAGGGCCTTTAATGAAGGTGGTTGGATTTTGGTGAGGACTTCTCACAAATCCGATTCTACTTCTTTTAGGAACGTGACCCTTATTTGTAAGGATCATGTTCAAAGACTTGCTACCAACCTCGAATTTCTTCAAGGTGTCCTTAAGTAGCAAGTTCTCCTTTTGGAGAGTTTCTAGATCATGACATTTTATACATGGAACTAAACTATCATGATATTCAGTCTTTAATTTATCGACATTACAAGTGAGACTATCATACTCCTTTTTTAGAAATTTGTATTTTCTATTAATTGTCCTACATTCATCAAATAACTCATGGAAGGCATTTAATAATTCATGATAAGGTAAATCTGCATCAATTAAATCCGTTACCTCTTCTCCGATGGCTATTAGGGTGTAATGAGCAACTTGCTCGGTGTTGGACTCCTCTTCTTCGGACGCGCTTGAATCATCTCACATTGCCTTGAGCGCCTTCTTCTTTGATGTTCTCTTTTTGGCTTGAGGACAATCGTTCTTGTAGTGTCCCGGTTTTTTGCACTCATAGCAAATCACTTGGTCCTTCTTGTGTTCAAATTATTATTTTTTTATTTGTTCTTTCTTAAATATTTTTAAAATTTTTGAGTCAAAAGTACAATATTATTGTCACTGTCCTCATCACTTGATGTTCCTTTCAAGTGATCTTCTTGTGATGTGAGTGCCATGTCCTTCCTGTTCTTTGGAAGGGGGTTCTCGAGCTCATCATGAGCTTGACATGTCATTTCGTAGGTCATTAGAGACCCAATAAGTCCTTCAAGAGGGAATGTTTTAAGGTCTTTGGCCTCTTGAATGGTTGTAACTTTTGGATCCTAACTTTTAGGGAGGGATCTTAAGATTTTAGTTACTAGTTCAAAGTTAGTAAAATCTTTACCAAAAGCTTTGAGTCCATTGATGACATCCGTGAACCGGGTGTACATGTCTCCGATGGACTCACTTGGTTTCATTCGGAAAAGTTTGTAAGAGTGCACAAGGATATTGATTTTGGACTCTTTCACTTGGCTAGTGCCTTCATGAGTGACCTTAAGAGTTCTCTAAATATCAAAAGCCGAATCACAAATTGAAACACGATTAAATTCATTTTTGTCTAGTGCACAAAACAAGGCATTCATAACCTTTGTGTTTAAAGCAAAAACCTTCTTCTCCGATTCATTCCATTCGCTCATCGGAAGAGAAGATTTTTGAAATCCGTTTTCAACAATAGTCCAAAGCTCAAAATCCATGGAAATGAGGAAGATCCTCATACGAGTCTTCCAATAAGTGTAATCCGACCCATTAAACATGGGTGGGCGTGTGATGGAATGACCCTCATGTATGCCGGAGTAAGCCATCTCTCTTGGGTATCAAACCAAATATGAGAGTGAGCCTAGCTCTGATACCAATTGTTAGGATCGGAGCGGCACTAAGAGGGGGGGGGGGTGAATTAGTGCAGCGGATTAAAACATCGGTTTTAACAAATCTTTCGTACGATAAAAATCGAACTCGGAAGTGCTTAATTTGAAAGCATATTTGTAAAGTGGTGCAGCAAAGGTAATGAGGAAATAAAGCATATAAAAAGGTTTGTAGTAATGTAAATAGCAATAATGAAATGCAAACCAAAGATCACGCCGATTTTAAAGTGGTTCGGTCAAATGACCTACATCCACTTGCGAGGCCCTCTTCGATGAGGCTCCCACCTTCCACTAGCAAATCTCTTGAAAGGGAAGGGCAAATACCCCTCTTACAACTTTTTACAAGTAGTTCACTCTCTTACAGATTTTCAGCAAGAAAGAAGGAGGTGAACACTAGCAAATTGAAAACAAGACTTACTAAGACTTTTCTAAGACCTTTCTCTCAATCAATTGCTTCTCAAAAAGTTGTAATCTCAGCTAAGATTTAAGGGGTATTTATAGGCCTCAAGAGGATTCAAATTTGGGCTCCGAAATTTGAATTCTTTTTGGTTCTCGATGTTGGCAGTGCCACCGCCTGTCAGTGGCGATGCCACCGCCTATCAGTGTCTAACACTGACAGTGGACTGGCGGTGCCACCGCCCAGCCAAGCGGTGCCACCGCTTGGCTCTCGGGTGCTGGGCGTTGCCATTGCCCAACCAGGCGGTGCCACCGCCAAACCCTTCGGTTCACAGGTTGGGCTTTAATTTCAGCCCAAACCAAGTCTAATTTTGGGCCCAGTTGGCCCGTAACCAGGATATAGGATTATCTCTTAATCCTAATCCTAATTACATATGAACTACATAACTAAAAACATCCTAAGCAAGTTTTCAACTGCGAACGTCGAGTCTTGTTCCAGCGAGCTTTCCGACGAACTTCTTCCGCCGAACTCCCATCAAGCTCTCGATCTTGTGATGACTTTAACGAGTAGCCAAGCCTTCTCGGTGATCTCCGCGAACCTCCGACAATCTCTTCGGTGAACTTCCAAAAATTTTGACAGGTTCCTGATTTCTTCTCGGTTGGTTCCGACAGCATCTCCGATGATTCTTCGGTCTCTTAAACGTCCATCGAACTTGACTCTGGTATTCTTGCTTTATGTTTTCTGGTTATCGTAGTTAATCCTACACACTTAACTCAATAATATGGATTAGATCAATTAACCCATCAATTGATTTTATCATCAAAATCCGAGATTCAACACTTGCATCATTGAAAAACCACACCAAAACACATCTATGATTTCATTAAAACAGAATAACATATACACCATTGACATCAATGATCTTTGCAATAAAATATGTTTCTCGGTTTTGAATGAGGATACTTGGCTTTGGCATAGGAGATTAGGTCATGCTAGCATAAAACTAATCACTCAAATATCATCCAAGGAACTTGTACGAGGAATTCCTCATATCGAGTTCATCAAAGATAATGTGTGTGATGCTTGTCAATTAGGAAAACAAACTAAGAGTAGTTTCAAATCTAAGAATCAAATAAGCACCTCTAGGCCCTTACAATTGATCCATATGGATTTGGTCGGACCAATCTCTACATCAAGCCTAGGAGGTAGCAAATACGCCTTTGTCATTGTAGATGACTATAGTAGATACACATAGACTTACTTCTTGAAACACAAAAATAAATTCTTTAAATATTTCACCAAGTTTTGTAAACTTGTTCAAAATGAAAAGGGTTTTATGATTTCATCAATTCGAAGTGATCACGGTGGAGAATTTCAAAACCGTGATTTTCAAGAATTTTGTGAATCTAATGGATGCAACCACAACTTCTCTACTCCAAGAAATCCTCAATAAAATGGAGTAGTAGAAAGAAAGAATAGAAATTTACAAGAAATGGCAAGAACCATGTTAAATGAACATAGCCTACCCAAATACTTTTGGGCCGAAGCCGTAAACACTACATGCTATATTTTGAATAGAGTTATAGTAAGACCCTTACTCACCAAAACTCCCTATGAGTTGTGGAAAAATAAAAAACCCAATGTTTCATATTTTAAATTTTTTGGGTGTAAGTATTTTATCTTAAATGAAAATGATGCCTTAGGAAAATTTGATGCTATATCCGATGAAGGAATTTTTCTTTGTTATTCTTCGGTTTCTAAAGCTTTTCGTATCTTCAATAAAAGAACTTTAATTATAGAAGAATCCATTCATGTTGTTTTCAATGAGACTTCTGAAATCAAAGAAAATGATTTTGATGATGATGTTAATTTTAATTCTTTGAATTTAAATGAAACCCCTTCTCCAAGTAGCAACTTGGATGCATCCACTTCCGAAACACCCTTACCTAAGGATTGGAAGTATGTAGATGCTCATCCTAAGGAGCTAATCCTAGGAGATACATTTAAGGGGGTTCAAACACGTTCTTCTCTTAAAAATTTCTGTGCCAACGCCGCTTTTCTCTCCCAAATTGAACCTAAATGTATTGACGAAGCCATGAAAGATGATTCATGGATTATCGCAATGCAAGATGAGTTAAATCAATTTGAGAGAAATGAGGTGTGGAAGCTTGTTCCTAGGCCAAATGACCATTTAGTTATTGGTACTAAATGGGTCTTTAGAAACAAACAAGATGAATCTGGTATCATGGTTAGAAACAAGGCTAGATTAGTGGCGAAAGGTTTCAACCAAGAAGAAGGTATCGATTACGAAGAAACCTTCGCTCTTGTGGCTAGATTAGAAGCCATAAAGATGTTCCTTGCCTATGCTAGTAATAACAATTTTAAGTTGTTTCAAATTGTTATTAAAAGCACTTTTCTTAATGGCTTTATTTTTGAAGAAGTTTATATTGAATAACCTCCCGGATTTGAAAATAAAAGCCTCCCTAATCATATATTTAAATTAACCAAAGCTCTCTATGGTTTAAAACAAGCCCCAAGGGCTTGGTATGATAGATTAAGTACTTTTCTTATTGAAAATAATTTCACAAAAGGTAAGGTCGATACCACATTGTTTATCAAAAATTTTGAAAATAATTTTTCTCATTATTCAGATTTATGTTGATGATATTATCTTCGATTCTACGAATGAATCTCTTTGTGAATCTTTTGCTGAAACCATGAGTCTCGAATTTGAAATGAGTTTGATGAGAGAATTAACCTTTTTCTTAGGCTTACAAATTAAGCAACTAAGCAATGGCATCTTTATTAGTCAAACTAAATATGCATTAGATTTGCTAAAAAGATTTAATATGAATATCTCAAAAGCTATTAACACTCCTATGACCACCTCCACTAAGTTAGAAGTTGATGAAAGTTGAGAAAGCTTCGATCAAAAAACTTATAGGGGTATGATAGGAAGTTTACTTTACCTCACTGCAACTAGACCAGATATCATGTTCAGTGTAGGACTTTATGCTAGGTTTCAATCGAACCATAAGATATCTCATTTTAAAGTGGTTAAAAGAATACTTAGATATCTTAAAGGTACCACAAATATAGGATTATGGTATCCAAAATCCAAGAATTTTGAGTTAATTGCATATGCTGATGCGAATTTTGCTGGGTGTATATTAGATAGAAAAAGCACATCAGGATCATGTCAATTTTTGGGACATTCCCTTCTTTCCTAGTTATCTAAGAAACAAAACTCGATTGCACTATCAACAACCGAAGCTGAGTATATTGCAGCTAGTGCATGCTGTGCACAGGTTGTATGGATGAAAAACACCTTAGAAGATTATATAGTCCATCTTAAAAACATTCCCATTAAATGTGATAACATAAGTGCAATATGTTTAACAAAGAATCCTATTCAACACTCAAGAACAAAATATATTGATATTATACATCACTTCATATGAGATCATGTCACTAATCATGATGTAATCATAGAGTTCATTGATACTAAGCATCAACTAGCTGATATTTTTACAAAACCTCTAAGCGAAGGACAATTTGATTTCATTAGAAGAGAATTAGGAAGAAAGAACAACTTTATGTTATGAATGCAAGAAACCGGGACATTTCAAAAGTGAATGTCCCCAAGTGAAGAAGAAACAACCAAATAAGAAGAAGGCCCTCAAAGCAATGTGAGATGATTCCAGCAATTCTGAAGACGAAGAATAAAGCAACAAGACAATCGACAACTATGCACTAATGGCTATCGGAGAAGAGGTAAGTAGTTCATTAGATGCAAATTTATATTTCAATGAGCTTTTAAGTGCTTTTCATAATTTGTTCGATGAATGTAGAATAATGAGCAAAAAATTTAAATGTTTGAAAAAGGAGCATGCCCTTTTAAATAATGAATTTGAAAAACTTAAGCATGATAATCCTTCATTACCTCCATGCACTAAGTGTCAATACTTAAAGATACCTGAGAAGGAAAAGTTGCTACTCAAAGAAGATGTTGGTAGCAAGTTCTTGAACATGATCCTTGCCAATAGTGTTAGGATCAAGAGCGCACTAAGAGAGGGGGGGGGGGGGGGGGGTTGAATTAGTGCAGTGGAAAACTTTCGCTATTTAAAAAAACTTTATTTTGATTAAAGCCAATTTAACGAGAATGATCTCAACTCAATTCGTTTCAGAAGAAATTTGAGCTTGAAGTCTTAAGTGAAAATGCAAGAGAAGACAAAGTGATTTACAGCAATGTAAATCACATAAATGAAAAAATGTAGATTTCGTAAAGTCTTCGTAGAAAGCCAATCTCGGAAGATGTTTTACGTCAAAGTGAATATAGACATATTTAAAGCACAGTAAGGAGGAGAGGCAGTTTGCTATAAAGGAAAGATGCTCAAAGTAAATGCAAACCGAGATTTTAGAGTGGTTCAGTCAACGTGACCTACATCCACTATCGGCTTCCTCCTTCGACGAGGTCACTAGCATCCACTAGAGGCCTTCCTTCAATAAGCGAAGGCCAACCACTCTTTTACAGCTTTTCTCCTTTTGACGGGCTTAGGAGACAACCCTTACAAGTTTTCACTCCTCTCTTGGATGATCTCAACACTTAGAAAGAAAGAAGGAGGAGAACTCTAGCTTTTACAATACTTTAAGGCCTCAAAGGCTTAAGATAATGTCAAGATTTCGGTGCCCTTTCATGCAGGAAAGGGTGGGGTATTTATAGACCCTAATGAGTTAAAAAATGGAGCATAAAAGTGTCCATTCCTAGATTTTCGAGGTCCTGGCGGTATCACCGCTATTACTGGGCGGTACTACTGCCTGTCATCGGATATTGAGCGGTACTACTACTCAATCTGGGCGGTACTATCGCCTGATAGCGGTCGAAGACCAAGCTCAAGCGGTACCACCGCTTGATAGGGGCAGTACCACCGTTGGCAGCAATAACTGCCGATGGTACCACTGCCTAATAGGGGCGGTACTATCACCCAGAAATCCTGGGAGACCGAGTCTCCTCGACGGTGCCACCACCGGCCAGAAATTCTGGGTCTGAATGGGCTGTTCCATTCGGCCTAATTTGGGTTGGTTAAGGGCCCAATTGGCCCCTAATTAAGTTAGTGGGATTACCTCCCAACCCTAACTTAATCTATACTCTAGCTACGACAATTACGAATTAATTACTATAATTCTGTGTTCTGATGTGTCAATCGCTTCTTCCGGCGAGCTTCCGGTGAACTTCCGGCGAACATCCGACAAACCCTCGACGATGCTCCGGTGGACTCCCGACAAGCTCCTAGACTTCGCGATGATCTTCTTGGTGATTTCCGACGAGCTTCTATGGTAAGCTCTTGGACTTCTCGGATGGTTCCTGCAGAACTTTCGATGAACGTCTAGACTTCCGACGAACTCTCGAACTCCCAACGTGATCTTGATCTTGACTCCGGCATAACACTTGCTGTATGTCTTACTGCCATTATAGTTAATCCTATATACTTTTCTCAACATATAGATTAGATAAACAAATGACAATTGACTTCATCATCAAAATCCGAGATTCAACAATCTCCCCCTTTTTGATGATGACAATCAATTGATGACGGAGTTAACCTTAACTCCCCCTATCTATATGCCATACTTGAGAAAAGTCATTCTTGAATTCAAAGTCTTTGAATTCAAGAGATATATTGATAAGTTGAGTTCATTTAAACTTATCAATACACCTATCATGATTCCTATCATGATGTAACTTTCTGAAAATGATGTCAAGGCATGACATCCATTTTCAAGTCTTATATTTCAAATATGAAGGATAACAATCATAGCAATTCATTCTATGACAAGATATCAATTTATAATATTTCAAATTAAGCTCTAGATATCTTATCATAATGCAAACATTTCAAGTGTAAAATTACATATATTTATCATTAATTTACCACATATTTCTCCCCCTTTATCATCAACAAAAAGGAGAACGATTCAACAATAAATGCAAGTGTGGTAAAAAAAAAAATTATGTTACAAAATCATACCAATCATATTTCAAGCATTCATGACATGGTATCATTCAAAAGTTCTCAACATTAAGGAGATAGCTTTTATTACTTCTTCCATTTTCTTTATCATCAAAACTTTGCATTAAGGAGGAAAGTAAGGAGGAAAAGCCATTGAAAACCAACTTTGAATGAAGTTAAAAATGATAAGATAGTTTCATTTCATTTTTCATTCAAAATGATAAAATCATGCTTCATTTTTCACAAGGATCAAGATATATATGTGAAATTAAATCCGTACAAGTGTTCATCTAAAAAAAGTCTTCCTTCATCAAGAAGGAATTCATGTGAAAGAATGATTACGTCAAATCCATTTCTCAATAAAAATTTATAAAAGATAAGTCCATGAGAGATGAATTTGTCAATTAATTCCATGTATCAAAAATCATTTAAGTGATGAAGCATGGATATAAAATAAATTTGATATGGCATAGGCTCATGAAAGCTCCATTCAAGAAATACATTAAATCCAGAAGAGAAATACAACAAAATCATGCATTCAGATAATGTTTTGTTATAGCTTTTCAATTACAATCATGAAGGTAAAATCATCAGTGCTTTGTAGTGCTCAAAGATTAGGAATCCGATGTATGATTAAAACTTCTCAAATCACAATCATGAAAGTATAACATGCTCATCATTATGGAAACTTTTAGCATCAAGGCACAAAATTTCCAACATCAAAGTAAACATGTTATTGAAGCACACAATCTTATCATCATATAAAATTTGTATCATAAAATTTTCAACACCGAATTTAAGTGATCAAAGAATCAAGAAAGTCCGAAAACGAAATTTAATAAATTCATGCATTCAAACACATTAATATTCCTAACTCCGCAAATGCTCACCAAATAATGCATAAAGTCATAGATACCAATAGTTAAACATATCAAGAACTTGCGATCATCAAAGAAAGTGGCATTGCGATCATCAAAGTAAGTAGCATAAAAGGTTTACAACAACATAGAATTACAACATGACAAGGAGGAATTGTGTCCACTTTTCTTAAATACATACATATGCTCATTCAGGTGGTGGAAAGTTGAAATGTCTAAATAATGTGTCAAACTGTCGGTGAATCTGCTACAGCTAAGATAGGATTTGATCTTAGCGTTGTTCAAGTTGATCTTGTCTTTGTTCATAGCGATCCATCTGAATCCCTATGTATTCGATAGATGATGGAGGTGCTTGCTCTACTGGATGTGATTCCTCAAAGGGACCAGTTAGAGGAGATAGATTACCCCTAAAGATTGGTGTTTCCGGTTCTGGTTCAGGTTAAGGGGGATCAGTTCTTCTAGGCATTCTAACCCACATACCATTTCTAAATATACATCTTATCCGTCGAAGTAGATTTTTATTTATGATACTAAATCTATCTAGCTTTATAACTTCTTCGTCGGGTGGAACTGCAATATCGTAGGCATGGAGTATTCTAGTGATTATGCCATCATATGGAAGCATCAAGTCATTTTTAGATATTTCTATCATATTTTGTTGGATAAGGTAACCAAAGCAATTGTTATATCCCTTCATGATCCAATACATGGTTCCTAGTTCATTTTGGCTTACTTCGTTATGATGATATTGTTTCAGGAGAATGATACTAATTAGGATGTGATGAAGTATTTTGGTGCTTAATGGTAGTAAATGCTCACAACTTTTTGGATGTATCATTAAACTGAGATTGCCAAAAATTGTTCCTAAGGCATCAATATAAGTGGTCCCAATTGTTTCATCATCCCATTGTCCTCTAATATAACATCATTCTTTCACCGAGTTGCCTATGATGTCGCAAATAGATCTATCCATAATGGATATATGTTATCCTAAAATATAGGTTGATACCCTTTCTTCTTCATGTACATGTTGATTGTTGTAAAACAACCTAACAAGTCTAGGGTAGATAGGTTCACTTATTTGTAGGATTGGGAGAAGGTCTAGATTTACAAACCATTGAATATGTTCTAAATCACTTAGTTCATCTAAATCAACATATTTTCCCTTATGAATATGTCTAGATTCTATGGATGCAAATTTTAGGGCATGTTGATATGAATCAAAAAGTGTAGAATCATAGTTTTTTCTAATCTCCTCTTCCCTTTGACCCTAGAGGATCTTCTAGAACCCATAAATACTACTATTATGAAGATAAATAATTAACAAGAGTAGATTAAAACTTGTAAGTTCAAGAAGATGTAGGATTTGTTAGGATCGGAGTGGCACTAAGAGGGGGGGTGAATTAGTGCAGCGGATTAAAACTTGTAAGTTTAATAACGAATTCGTAAATACGAGGAGATTTCGTTTTGATAGTAACTTGAGTAGATGAAAACCAAAAGCTACCAGTAGTGTAAATAACAATTTTAGAAAAGTAAGAACTCACACATTCAAGGAACACAACAATTTAAAGTGGTTCGGTCAAAATGACCTACATCCACTTGCGAAGCCTTCTTCGAAGAGGCTCCCAACTTCCACTAGCAAATCACTTTGAAGGGGAAGGACAAATACCCCTCTTACAACCTTTTATAGTGGTTCACACTCTTACAAATTTTCAACGAGAAAGAAGGAGGTGAACACTCAAGCAATTGAAAATAAGACTGGCTAAAGACTTTGCTAAGGCTTTTTTTTTTCTCAATCTATTGCTTCTCAAAAGTTGTATTCTCTACTGAGAATTGAGGGGTATTTATAAGCCCTAAGAGGATTCAAATTTGGGCTCTAAATTTTAAATTCTCTTGGGTTCCTGATGCTGATGGTGCCACCGCCCGTCAATATCTGACATTGACAATGTACTGGCGGTGCCACCGCACAGTCCGACGGTGCCACCACCGGACTTCTCGGGTGTTGGGCGGTGCCACCGCCCAGTCCAACGGTGCCACCGCCGGACCTCTCTGGTTCTGGGCGGTGCCACCACCCAGTCCGGTGGTACTACCGCCCGACCTTTTGGGTTACTGGTTGGGCTTCAAATCTGGCCTAAACTAGGTCATATTCAGGCTCAGTTGACCCCTAACCAGGATATAGGATTATCCCTTAATCCTAACCCTAATTACATGTAAACTACACAACTGAAAACATAGTTCTAAGCAAGTTTTTAAATGGCAAACGTCAAGTCTCCTTCCGGCGAGCTTTCCGGCGATCTTCCGGCGGACTTCCGATACACCCTTGAATTTCTTCCAACGGACTCCTAGTAGGCTCCCAATCTTGTGGCAAGTTCAGTGAGTAGCCGAGCCTTCTTGGTGATCTCTGCGAACCTCCGATGATCTCTTCGGCGGACTTCCGAAAACTCCGACAAGTCCCCGATTTCTTTTCGGTTGGTTCCGGTAGCATCTCCGACGAATCTTTGGACTCTCAAACACCCATCGAACTTAACTCTGGTATCCTTGCTTTATGTTTTTAGTCTATCATAGATAATCCTACACACTTAACTCAATAATATGGATTTGATCAATTAACCCATCAATTGATTTCATCATCAAAATCCGAGATTCAACAATCTCCCCCTTTTTGATGTTTACAATCAATTGATGACGGAGTTAAACATAACTCCCCCTATCTATATGCCATATTATGAGAAGATAAAAACACTTGAATTCAGTCTCTTTGAATTCAAGCCTAAACTGATAAGTTCCATCCGTTGAACTTATCGTTATTCTCTATAAGCATGGGCAAATATGAAACTTCGTATTTCTCATAATTTCAAGCTATGAAAATCATTTTCAAGTCGAATGATAAAAGACAATTATCACTTTGACAAGAGATAAGAATTTTCTGTTAGGATCAAGAGCACTAAGAGGGGGGGTGTGAATTAGTGCAGTGGAAAACTTTCGATGATTAAAACTGCATTCGTACGATAAGAGTGATTTCGATAGAAAAGCCGATTCGTAAATCACTTTCACTTGTGATCAAGCAAGATGCAGTTAAAGCGAATCTATAAGGGCAGTTTGCAGTTATGATGGAAATCAGAATGTAATCGCAAACTGAAATATGATGTTCGTATGATAAAACTGATTTATGTCTAAAAATTCAGAAAATACTGAACTTTGAAACACGATCATAAATTCACAGAAGGTAGTAAGCTATTGAGGAGGTTTGTAGTAAAGATAATATGCTCAAAGTAAATGCAAACCAGAGAGCACCGTAATTTTAGAGTGGTTTGGTCAATCTTGACCTACATCCACTTCTGGCTTCCTCCACCGACGAGGTCACCGACGTCCACTAGAGGCCTTCCTTCAATAGGTGAAGGCCGACCACCCTTTTATAGTTTCACTCTTTTTGACGGGCTTAGGAGACAACCCTTACAGAATTTTCTCTCCTCTCTTAAAAGATCAGAACTTGGAAGAAAAGAGGGAGAAGAACTTTTAACTCATACAACACTTTTGAGCTCTAAAAATTACAGAGTAAGATCAGAATTTCAGTGGCTTTTGGTTGCTCTTTCATTGCTGAAAGAGTGGGGTATTTATAGGCCCCAAACCAGTTTAAATTTCGGATCAAAACTGTCAATTCTCGGAATTTCGGGGTCTGGCGGTTGCACCACCTAGCAGAGCTCGGAGACTGAGCCTCTGGGCGGTGCGACCGCCTGACTGGGGCGGTTGCACCGCCCAGCCAGAGCTCGGAGACCGAGTTCAGGCGGTTGCACCGCCCAGCCAGAGCTCGGAGACTGAGCCCTGGGCGGTGCAACCATTGGCCAAGTAATCTAGGTCCGAATAGGCTGATCCATTCGGCTCAATTTGGGTCTTTCAAGGGCCCAATTGCCCAAAGATTAAGTTAATGGGATCACCTCCCATTTATAACTTAATCATCATGCTAACTACGAATTTCTTAAGATATTTACTGCAACTTGCTCCGATGCGTCAATCGCTTCTTCCGGCGAGCTTCCGACGAACATCCGACGACCCTTCGGCGATGCTCCGACAGACTTCCAGCAAACTCCTGGACTTGCGACGATCCACTTGGCGAGTTCCGACGAGCTTCTTTTGGCAAGCTCCTGGACTTCTCGGATTTATTCCCGTAGAACCTCCGATGACCGTCCAAACTTTCGTCGAGCTCTCGAACTCCTAACGTGATCATAGTCTTGACTCCGGCACAACTCCTACTGTATGTCTTACTTTTATCGTAGTTAATCCTACACATTTATCTCAATATATGGATTAGATAACAAATAACAATTGATGTCATCATCAAAATCCAAGATTCAACAATCTCCTCCTTTTTTATAATGACAACCAATTGATGACGGAGTTAAACTTAACTCCCGGAGTTTAAACAAACTCCCCATATCAATATGCCATATTGATAGAACCTTGAATTCAAACTGAATTCAAGTCATTGCAATATTCATCATGAATACTTGCAACACGTCATCATAAACTTATGCATTAACATGTCATGTCATTAACATACTTTTCCCCCTATGTCATCAACAAAAAGGAGAAGTACAACTATTCTTTGTGTTTGTAATATAAGTTCAACTCATTGCATGAACAACATAATATTAAATTTTTATCATCATGCAATCTAGCAATTTTACAATATTTTAGAACTTGCAAGCTAGCAATTTAGAGATGTTCAAGAAAGCAACTCTTGCTTCTTGAAATATGCAAGTTTTACAAGCTAGCAAATTCAAAGAAATGCAAGTTGGCATATTTGCTTTTCTTAAGATAGGCACGATAGCACATTTTTGCATTTTCTTGATGTTTCAAGCTAGCAATTCTCGATGATGTTCAAGATAGCAATTTCTTCTCTTTTGAGAAGTGTAATTTCTGCTTTATTCTTGAATTGTGCACGCTAGTTATCTCCCCCTTAGTCATTGTCAAAAAGAAGGGAAGACCCTTTTTAAAGAAGGGAAGACCCTTTATGCCAATTTCTAAATCATGACAAAGGTGAGTAATCATTCTTATTCCATAATTGAGATAAATCTTGAATTCAAATTAAGACAATTTTAATCATGATTCATATCATATGCAATACATCACATAAAAAGCATAAGTATTGCATGCATCATTTTAGCAACAAATCGTAGCATTTCATCACATGTCAAGATATCATCAAGTAAAATTATGATGCAAGTTCTTGATATCTTAACATGATGCAAACATGGCATATGGCAATCATAGCATTTTGATTATCAATTTACCATATATTTCGATACAAGCTTCTTTTGATATCTTAACATAATTCAAATTCAAATATAGCACTTAGAGCATTAATTCATATATTTCTCCCCCTTTGTCATCAACAAAAGGAGAAGTAGCTCTAGCTGTTTTAAAAGATATGCAAGTTTTTGTAACATGAAGCTAGATTTTCATCACCACATATAAGCACAAAAGCATAGCAAGATTCTTAAGTTCAATCATGGCAATTCAACACTTGCTTCTTATGCAAGATTGCACTTTGCTTTTCTTTGCATGTTCTAACTAGCAAAAGCTTTCTCCCCTTTGTTTTTGTCGAAAAGAAGGGACGAGTACAAGCTAGCCAGCATTTGCCTTGAGCTAGCAATCTTTCTCCCCCTATGTCATTACCGAAAAGAAGGGAGAAATCAATGGCCAAAAAATTTTAATCATTATACAGGCCATATTACAAAATCATGTCATGATATCAAGAAAATTCAAGAAGGACATGATTCATTCGACAAATCCTTTTAATAAAGCAAAAGAATTATACAACCAAGGATCATGATTAAAATATATCAATATCATAGATCAAGTCATGATTCGTGATTCATCATAAAGCAAATTAATTTTCAGTCATCACATAAGGCATTTAAAGAATTTTTGAAACATAGGAGAATGATTATGATAAGACCCTAAAGTCTTATCGTCGCTCTGATACCAATTGATAAGACCCTAAGGTCTTATCGTGGAAGAAATAGGATTAAAGGGGATGATAATGATCACTTTGAGGGGATCGGTCTCCTTGATTACTTCGAGGGAATCGACCCTCCTTGATCGCTTCGAGAGGATCGGCCCTCCTTGATCACTTCGAGGGGATCGGCCTCCTAGGGTTTGTCAAAAGACAAAATAGTATTTTTCATAGATTACTGAAAAGAAGTAGTTACATCCCTATTTATAGAGTTCCACCCAGAGTCCATCAGGACTTGAACTTTAATAATAAATAAATATTAAATAAACCTCTATTTGACTCTAACTGAACCAAATCGACTCAATAAACAATTGGACTAAGCAGATGTTAGAACCCTTGCAGATTCTAAACTTGGGGTTGATCTCTTTAGGGGATCGGCCTCCTTGGAACTCTATAGGGGTTCCTCTCTCCAAGTTGCTGCTCAAAGGCTGCAGAAAAGATTCATTATTGCTTATGAAAAGAGAAGGAATACATGGCTATTTATAGGGTTTCTAAACCCTAACACCTAATAGGACTCCTACTTAAGACTCTTACTTCTAACCAACTCCTAATAGGACTCCTAGTCAAGACTCCTATTCCCTTACAACTCCTAATTCTTCTCTAAGAAAACACCTTCTACATGAATGCCCCTCTCAATTAGGACTCTCCTGGCTAGAGTCCTAACAGAATGTCCCTCTCAATTAGGACTCTCCTAGCTAGAGTCCTAACAGTTTTACATGAATGTCCCTCTCAATTAGGACTCTCCAAGCTAGAGTCCTAACAGACCCACCCTCTTCAAATCAGCCTTGTCCTCGAGGTTGATGATTTGTGAATTCTGAGAATTTGATCTTCAAGTCGTCATAGTTCTCCCAAGTGGCATCTTTTATTGGTAGGTTCGCCCACTATATTAGCACTTCATTAGTGGGTCGTCGTCATTGAGTCACGATCCGTCGATCAATAATAGCACTTGGCTGGGTTTGGAGTTCTCTTTGGGTAGTCATATTTGGTGAGTGGCTTTGGGTTGTATCCAAGCACCTATTTAAAACTTCCGTCTGGCTGTTGGTTTGTGAGTGATATATCGTACTCCATTTCAATTTAGTACCCTGCATATGGAATAACCTTGTCCAAAATCTGCTCTTGAAGATGCAAGTAGAATTTGTCACAAGCACAATGCGTCCCTTATAGAATAATTCTTTTGAGTCCCGATTATAATGAGCCACGGAGCTTGGTGCTTCCTCTATTTTTTTTTTTTTTTTTTTTGATCTTACTAATCTCTAAATCTTCCTGCCATTCCATCTTAATATCCTCAAGGAAGTCGCTGGTTGGAAGTAAAACGACCGAAAATTCAGCTTGCTCAAGTAGCTGCGAAAGCGCATTTGCAACAACATTCTCTTTCCACCTTTTATAAGTTATTTCATAATCAAATCCAAGAAGTTTTGTTACCTATTTTTGCTGCTCGGGGGAAGATATCTTCTGCTCCAAGAGATATTTTAGGCTTTTATGGTCAGTCTTGATTTGAAAGTATCGCCTGATCAAGTACGATCTCCACCTCGTTGCTGCGTACATAATGGCGAGCATCTCCTTATCATATGTTAACATGTTTTGATAGGGGGGAGACAATGTCTTGCTAATGTATGTGAGTGGTCGACCATCTTGCATGAGAACGTCTCCCATTCTGTCTCCAGATGCATCGGCCTTAATGATGAAGGGTCGGTTGAAATATGGTAGCGCTAGCACCGGCGTCGTCGTTATGGCTGCCTTAAGTTTGTCGAAGGTAGTGGAGGCTCTGCCCGACCATTAGAATACATCTTTTTCCAGTAAGGAAGTAAGTGGTGCACTGATCTTTCCATAGTTTTTCACGAACTTACGGTAGTAGCCTATTAAACCGAAAAAGCCATGTAGCAATTTTATATTCCTCAAGGTAGGCCAGTTTTGCATTGCTTCAATTTTGAAGGGGTCCACTGTCACACCTTCCTCTGATATGATATGCCCAAGATATTTCACCTTTTGTTGAAGAAAGTAAAAATTTGTAGTGGCCGTTGTGTGTTCAAAAGGCGATTTTCGGTATGACTTCTTCATACACTCGTATTTGATAATATTCGTATCGAAGGTCCAGCTTTGTGAAGATTTGTGCTTCCTTTCATCTAGCAATTCATCTGCTCTTGGAATAAGGTATTTGTTCTTGATGGTTATGCCATTGAGAGCTTGGTAATCAACGCATATTCGCCATGTTCCGTCCTTCTTGCGTACAAGTAGCACCGGTGAAAAGTAGAGGTTGCAACTTGGCCGAATAACTCCTATTTCAAGCATCTCTTTTAAAATTCTTTCTATTTCATCCTTCTAGAGATGTGGATTCTGATATGGCTGAGTATTTGCTGAAGATTTGACTGGAAAAATCATTATACAATGATCATGACGACGAGTAAGAGGTAGGTTGTGCGGCTCGTCAAATATATCTGAAAATTCAGCAAGCAAAGGAAATAGGTTTGGATCTTCAAATTCTATTGGCTCTCCTTTAATTTGCTGCTCAAGTTGTACCAAAAAGCCCCTGCATGCTTTATGCAAAACCTTCTCCATTTGTTGTGTGCAAATCATCGTTACGTCGCCCTCACGTTTCCCATGCAGTATCACCGATTTCTCCTTACTGTAAAATTTTATAAATAGTTGCATAAAATTCCAAGAAATATCACCTAATGTCATCAACCATTTAATTCTTAGTATGGCCTCATGATCATCAAGAGGGAGGAGGAAGAAATATGCAATTATCTCTTGGTCCTGCAGCAACAGTTTCACCTGCGGGCACCTACGATCACACTTCAAAATCCGTCCGTTGGCGACCTTAACGACAAACTTGCTGCAATTCTCAATAGGTAAGTTCATATGGACAGCAACCTTACTGTTTAGGAAGTTATTAGTGTTGCCCGTGTCGATGAGAACAGTGATCGGTTGTTGTTTGAGAAGGCCTCCAACTTTCATCGTTTATGGGTTTGAGTAGCCAGCTAGTGTATGTACCGTAACTTCGGTCGGTTGTGGCTCTTCTTCTGCATCTCTTTCTTCATGTTCAAGGCTCTCTTCTGAATGTTCAATGACCTCTTCTTCTATCGGTTCAATCATAAGAAGTCCTCCTTTACTACAGCGATGCTCACGGCTCCACGGCTCATCACAATGCCAACATAACCCCTTCGCATATCGCTCCCGAAGCTCTTCTCTTGTTAACCTTTGGTGTAGGGACTTGGTCAATAGTAGGGGGGGTTGAGGGTTTCAATATTACTAGTTGAGGAGCGACCCTAGTCCTCTGAGCTTCATGGTTCAATTGCTCCTCTTGATGTCGTGCGAAAAAGATGGCTGCCATAAGCATATACGATTGTCGCGCTTTAACTTCTCCTAGGATCTCCGGCTTCAAGCCCTCAATGAAGGTCCTCAATAGCTGTTTTTGAGACCAATCATGAGTTTGATTAGATAACCTTTCAAACCTGGTTTGGTACTCCTGAATGGTGGAAGTTTGTCGGATCTTTGCTAGTTGTCCGTCAATATTCTCGTAATCGATTGGTCTGAAGCAGATCAGCAGTCCTTCTTTGAATTATTGCCATGAAAGGACTCCATAAGTATGTTCAAACCAGTCAAAACACTGTATAGCATCCCCTTCAAGATGTATAGCTGTAATTTTCACCATAGATGCATCCGTGGTTTTGTGGTACTGAAAATATCACTCCGCGCGCGAGATCCAACCAATCGGGTCTCCTTCTTCCCATCTAGGGAAGTCCACTCTCATGTATGGATAGTTGGGTTCAGTCATAGAGCCTCCCCTCCCTTGGAACTCATCTCTTCGGGCCTGGTGCGATTGGGCAAAGCTCTCTCTGTGATATGATTTTTTCGGGCTTAGTGGTCGGCCTAATCTGAGTTCGGTAAAGAGCGTCCGAATCTTATCCTCCATTCGTGCCTCCAAGGCTTCGAATTTAGCATTGATTGCCTCCTTAGATGTCATAGTATATGCCTCCAAATCTATGATGTTAAGATCTCTCTTTTGTTGTCAGGTTAAAGGCATATATAGTTGAGAGAAGTGATGGTCGAAAGGATTGGTGGATCGATGGATGTAGGCTACAATTTAGGCTTGTTTTGTGGCTGTTTTGGGTGCAGTTTGAGGGTGTGGTTTAGTGGAGTTTTAGGGCTATGGATGAATGTTTTGTATCTGTGATAGATGGTAGCAAAGGTTTGATAGAAATCAGTGGAAGTTACAGCAAGTATGTGCTGTCTTGTAAGAGTAGAATTGTCGTCGAAGAAACAACTGTTTCTCGACGTAATTTCCACCAAAAACTTGAGAGAATTGAGGAGAGAATTGATAGAAAAATCACAGTTTATATGATAGCAAGGATATCTAATTTAATCAAGAAAATTTCGGCAGTATAACAGCAAGGAAATTGGTGCAAGTTGCGATTGCAAAATTCTCGTCGAAAAATTTCAGCGGGTTACAACAAAAATTTGCAGCAACATAAAATTATTTTTAGAGATGAATTTCTTAATAGATTAATCTTAGATGGAAGCCAAGATGATTTATGAAGTGGATAAGAAATTTCATTAAAAAAATATTGCAAATAGATGGGTTAAGGCAACAATATGCGGCTGAAATTTTCTGCAGCACAGATTTTTAGGTATAGCAGATTGGACGTAAAAGATCAATGGTCTATATTGAGAAATTTTTTATGAAACCAAAGGAAAATCCACTGTTAGGAAGTGTCAAAGCTATCATAAAAATTTTGTAGAGATTTGGATAGAAACAATGTAGTATCAAGATCAAACAAACAGTGCTATGCGGCTGAAATTTTACAGTGCAGATTTTCAAGTATAGCAGATTTGACATAAAAGATCAATGGTTTATATTGAGAATTTTTTGAAAGAACCAAAGAGAAATCTGCTGTTAGGAAGTGTCAAAGATATCATAAAAATTTCATAGAAATTTGGATAGAAAAAGCATAGTAGCAAGATCAAACAAATGGTACTATGCGGCTGGAATTCTGCAATGTATCTTTCGTCGTAGAGATGAAAACTTTGTGACGAAAGTTTTATGCAGCAATATAGGAACAGTTTTTTTTTTGGATTTTCGAATAAGGATAACTAAATTGCAGTAGCAGTAAGGTAGGAAACCAGAACCGGTTGCAATTCACGGGGAGATCAAAGGATGATCCGCGGTGGTGGAGATCATGGCGGAATTCGGCGACGATCTTTTAAGCAATTGTTGGAATTGCTTTGGGTGGTTGTGGAGGGCTGATGGATGGCAGTGGAAGGGCAGCGAGATGCCAAGAACATTGCTATGATACCAGGTGTTAGAACCCTTGCAGATTCTAAACTTGGGGTTGACCTCTTTAGGGGATCGGCCTCCTTGGAACTCTATAAGGGTTCCTCCTTCTAAGTTGCTGCTCAAAGGTTGCAGAAAAGATTCATCTATTACTTATGAAAAGAGAAGGAATATATGGCTATTTATAGGGCTTCTAAACCCTAACTCATAATAGGACTCCTACTTAAGACTCTTACTTCTAACTAACTCCTAATAGGACTCCTAGTCAAGACTCCTATTCCCTTACAACTCCTAATTCTTCTCTAAGAAAACACCTCCTATATGAATGCCCCTCTCAATTAGGACTCTCCTAGCTAGAGTCCTAATAGTTTTACATGAATGTCCCTCTCAATTAGGACTCTCCAAGCTAGAGTCCTAACAACAGACTCAATAAACATTATTCAAAAGCTCAGAAAAAGGGTCCTAACAGTTCCTCCCTCTTCAAATCAGCCTTGTCATCAAGGCTGAGCAGCATCAATCTCAGGGAGCTTCTCTTTCAGCACTTTAGCCATAGACTATTTGCAACACATCACAACCCGTTGATCAAGTACGTATGGTCTCCACTTTTTGATAGTGTAAGCAACAGGTCGGTCTTTCAGTGTAGTAATTATTGCATGAAACTTTTGACCCTGTATAATTAATTTTATCTTTGAACCTTTGCTATCACAAGTGAAAATTCATCCATCAACGATCTTTACTTCGAATCTGTCATAGTCTTCAATATGGTGGGCCAATCGGTCAATAGTCTCACTGTTCATAAAATTGTTAGTGCTACCGGTATCAATCAAAACTATAACAGGCTGATGTTCCAAAGTTTTGCCAACTTCCATAGTTTGCGGGTTAGAGTAGTTGGCTAATGCATGCATTGTATGTATGGTGGGTCCAACATCTTCATTAGAATTTATACCTTCATGATCGGAGTCCACATTCTTAGCTTTCGGTTCCTCTCCAATTGGTTCAATCATCAGAAGTTGCCCTTGTTTACATCGGTGCTCCATACTCCATTTTTCATCATAATACAAACCCCTTGCTGATCTTTCCTTGCTAATTTTTTTCTCATGTAGATTTAAAATGAGATCACAGCTATCATAGTACGGGGTTGACGAGCCTTAACTTCACACTGGATCTCTGGAATAAGCCATTCAATAAATGTATCTAGAAGTTGTCGGTCCGACCAATCTCTAGCTTGATTTGACAATCTTTCAAACCTACTATGATATTCTAACACTGTAGAAGTTTGATGAATTTTGGCGAGCTAGCAATTAACATTCTTATATTCGGATAGGCCAAAGCGAACAAGAAGCCCTCTTTTGAACTGCTCCCACGAAGGAACTCCGGGGAAAGTTTCATACCAATCGTACCACTGGAGTGCATCTCCCTTGAGCTGGATTGAGGCTACTTCTACCTTGGATTCTTCAAGGGTTCTGTGAAAACGGAAAAAAATTTCTGCCTTAGAGATCCAATTGGTCGGATCTCCATCTTTCCATCTCGGAAATTCCATCTTCATCTGTGAGTAATTTGTGTCACAATCTTGGAGCCCTTTTCCTGTATTTTCATATCTGTACAACGTAGAACATGAGCCCCCATTTTGTTGAAATTTGATGAGGCTCTCTAGTAGGCTCTTTTTGAAATCATTAAGTGTTTCTTGCAATCGGTTCTCAATTCTGATTTCCAATGCTTCCATTTGTGCTTTCACCGAGTTATCAATGGCCATTGCGTAAGACTGCAAATATGTAATCTCAACTCCTATTTTTGGTGTCGGTCAAGGGCATCAACACTATCGATGCGAAGTTGCCGAGGAGGTGGACGGAAGGGCAGTGCTGCGGTCACTGCGTTGGAGGAAGAGTAGCTGCCCTGTTTCTATCACTGCGTGGGGTGAGAGCGCCGGGGTTCTAAGGCGACTGCGTTGATGTGGCTGCAGCTGGGGGCAGCGTCGCCAAGAGCCTATCGCTGCGATGGTTGTGATGGTGTGGATGGAAGGCAGCGTTGCTCTGTCTCTACCGCACTATGGAAGGATGTGTTGGTGACGTCGAGGGATCACGTTCGGATGAGGACACAACGGTGCCGTTGAAGCGGCCGAGGTTGAGAAGAGGAGTCGGTGCGTGTAATGCCGAGGTTGTGTTGGGAAATCTTGGGGGCGACATCATATGCGCATCGGAAGAACAAGAAAACAAAATCCCTGATTCCCAAAGAGATGTTCATCGTCGTGCGAAGATTGGTACGCAAAATCCGCGAAACTTAAAACTACGTATAGAGTAGATTGTATTACCTAGGGAGATCGTATATCCCTATTTCCTTACAAATCCTTAGGAGAGGGTGAAGGAGGTCAAGCGTCCTCCTCTCTAGCGGTGATCCACACAGTAGGGTTGCGACGACACTCCTCAAAACTCCAGGCCTGCTCTGAGGTGGAGAGGGAGAGGAGAATAGGAAAGGCAAGCAAAGGCTCTAGCCTATGAGGCTCTGAATCCCTCCTATTTATAGAGGTCTCCTGTCAAACCCTAATGGGTCCTCCCCTAGTGGGTATTGGATCTGCATCCAATAAGACAAGGGCTCCGTCGGATATCTCATATTCGAACCTCTACTCATCGCAATGCCTACCATATGTGTGTGACCCTCTAGGCCCAATATTGAGCTGGCTGTGAGTCATAACTGTCAGAACTCCTTCTAACTCAGTGAATTATTATCTCTGTAATAATTCACTCGACTCATCGACTACGGACGTACTAGGCCACTACGCCGTAGTCCCCAAACGATACAGGGGAATCCAATCCAGTGGACTTGTCTGTCCTCAGTTACCGTGTACCTATAGTCCCTCATCCATCTAATATCCCAGAGACCGTATATCGAGCATGGTGTTGTCAGACCCATACGGTTTCTACTCGAGTCTCGCTCTAATCGGATTCTCCCGGAGAACTCTTTCTCTCTCAACCCGAATGACCTTGGCTAAGGATTTTTCTGTGCAAGAACACATGGGATATTCCTCTCATGACGCCGAGAGTGGATGATCCTCTATCGACACTCAATAGCCCTCGTAAGGTCGACTACCACTCCCAATGACCAGTTGTACTAGATCTGGGACAGCCAAACCTATAAGTCTGGTATCAAAGAGTGGAGCACTCATACAGGACATCCTTGGTGTCTCAAGTCTAAGGACCAGATATACCACTAGGACTACGGAATCGCTGTTTGACAATAAGGCATCATTAACCATACAGCATTCCGTAAGCGGATCTATCAGTGTACTCATTCTCTAATGAGCACCTGTACTATATCCCTAGTGTCCCTACACGAGCAGCTATGAGACCAACTGCATCCATCATATAGACGGGTATACAACACACCAGTCTGTCCGGTTATCACGATGTCCCTCTCGAGTAACCTATGACCAAGATTATTTAGGATATGTGTTTAAAGGTGAATCGATCTCATTATCGTGATCTCATCACAATCCGATTCCCATAGCACAAATTCAAGGACATCACAATATATATATGCACATATGCAATAGTTATAAAGTGATATACGTCAAAATATAATAAGAAAAATGATTCTGTATCAAGTCACACGTGCCATCACTCACGTGATTGGCTTGCTGGGCACCTATGACTAGCAATCTCCCACTTGACCTAAAGCCAATCACCTATGTGTCTGATCCCCATCAGACCCTTGTGACGCTCAAAACAATCTGAGACAACGGCTTTGTCATTGGATCTGCAATGTTATCTTCTGATGGAACTCTTTCCACTACTACATCTCCTCGGGTTACGATCTCTCTAATAAGCTGGAACCTCCTCAGAGCACTTCTGATGAGACCCGGGTTCCCTTATTTGAGTAATCGCCCCATAGTTGTCGCAATATAAGGAAGTCGACTTCTCGCTATCCGGAACGACTCCCAAATCTGTAATGAACTTGTTCAACCAGACTCCCTCCTTTGCTGCATCTGATGCAGCAATGTACTCCGCCTTTGTGATCGAGTCAGCAGTAGTATCTTTCTTGGAACTCTTCCAGCACACTACTCCTCCATTCAAGGTGTACACATACCCTGAATTCGACTTGCTATCATCGACATCAGACTGAAAACTTGAGTCAGTGTAGCCTTCAACCTTAAGGCTATTACCTCCATATACTAGTAAAAGATCCTTAGTCCTTCTCAAGTACTTAAAGATACACTTTACTACTTTCCAGTGCTCCAAGCCTGGATCTGCCTAATACCTGCTCGTGACACTCAGAGCATGCGCTATATCAGGCATAGTACATAGCATGGCATACATGATAGACCCTATTGCTGAGGCATAAGGTATCATATTCATGTTCGCCCTTTCTTCTGGAGTCTTTGGGGACATACTCGTAGAAAGCGATATCCCATGTCTCATCGGTATGAGACATCTCTTGGAATTTTTCATGCCAAACCTTTTGACAATGGTTTCCATGTACTTGGACTAGGACAAGCCAAGCATCCTCTTGGATCTATCTCTATAGATTCTAATCCCCAAGATATAGGATGCTACCCCTAAGTCCTTCATGGAAAAATGTCTAGATAACCAAGCCTTTACTGTGGATAGCATTCCTACGTCGTTCCCAATGATGAGGATGTCATCCACATATAACACAAAAAAGGTGATAGCACTCCCACCTACCTTCCTGTACACACAAGGCTTATCTTCGTTCTTAACGAAGTCATAAGATCTGATTACCTCATCAAATCTTATGTTCCAACTTCGGAAAGCTTGCTTTAGACCATAAATGGATCTAAGCAACCTACATACCTTATCTGGGCAGTTCTTGGACATGAATCCCTCAGGTTGCATCATACACACCTCCTCCTCAAGGTTCCCATTGAGGAATGCGGTTTTCACATCCATTTGCCAGATTTTATAATTATAGTGTGCTGCAATAGCCAATAGAATTCTGATGGATTTTAGCATTGCTACGGGTGAGAAGGTTTCGTCGTAGTCAACACCTTGCCTTTGACGATACCCCTTAGCCACTAGCCTTGCTTTATAGGTCTCTACCTTTCCATCTACTCCGATCTTTTTCTTAAAGATCCACTTGCAACCGATGGGTACAATACTTTCGGGCGCATCAACTAGGTTCCAAACCTTATTGGAGTACATAGAATCCATCTCAGAATTTATGGCTTCTTGCCACTTCCCGGAGTCTATACTCATAATAGCCTCCTCGTAGGTCTGAGGATCAATATCCTCAACATCCTCTCCTCTAATATGTCCCACATATCCTTCAGGAGGATGGGATACTCTATCAGACCTGCGTAAAGTTGAAACTTGTGTATTAGGTACCTGAACAGACTCCAGCTGTAGAGTGGTGCTTGAGCTTGGTTCTCCAATCTCGCTCAACTCTATCATTCTCCCATTGTCTCTGCCAAGAATGTGTTCTTTCTCTAGGAACACTGCTCTCTTAGCTACAAAGACCTTTTGGTCCTCGAGATGATAGAAATAATACCCACAAGTTTCCTTGGGGTATCCCACAAATTTGTATCGCTCTGTCCTTGATTCTAACTTATCGGGGTTGTGTCTTTTAACGTGGGCAGGGCAGCCCCAAATCTTAACAACCTTAAGATCAAGCTTCTTCCCTTTCGATATCTCATATGGTGTAGACACTACCGACTTAGTTGGAACTCTGTTCAGAAGGTAAGCTGCGATCTCTAGGGCATATCCCTAGAATAAGATGGGTAGGTCAGCGAAACTCATCATGGACCGTACCATATCTAATAGCATACGATTTCTCCTTTCAGAGACACCATTGAGCTGAGGTGTATAAGGAGGTGTCCATTGGGATAATATCCCATGGTCCTTGAGGAACTGAGTAAACTCTGTACTTAAGTACTCACCTCCTCGATCTGATCGAAGAGTTTTGATACTCTTTCCAGTCTGGTTCTCCACCTCATTCTTATACTCTCTGAATTTCTCAAAGGCCTCGGACTTGTACTTCATTAAGTACACATATCCGTACCTTGAGAAATCATTAGTAAATGTAATGAAGTAGGAGTAACCTCCAATGGCATGAGTTGACATGGGTCCACATACATCACTATGTATGAGTTCCAACGACTCAGTGGCTCTCTCTCCAGTTCCACTAAATGGAGAGTTGGTCAGTTTTCCACGAATGCAAGGCTCACAAGTTGCATATGACACATAGTCGAATGGATCTAGATATCCATCATTTAGTAACTTTTGAATCCTTCTTTCATGGATGTGACCTAGCCTACAATGCCACAGGTATGCACTGTTCACCTCATCTCGTTTCCTCTTAGACACTTACATTCATGATATTTGGAGTAGTGTCTTGCATAAACAAACCTTTATGCAATATTCCTCTCGTCAATCTCCCCTCGACTTTGCTAGAATTTACAAAAAATTGTAGATATGATAAGCAATACTGGTATCCAATACTGGTATCCAATACCAATGCAATATCACAAAAATCTGATAATTGGAGATTGATTATGAATGTACCTGAAACTTCTCCAAGCTTCTATTTCGCCCTTTCTGCAAGGTACTCTTTGCAGTTCCTCTTCCATTGCCCATCTTTACCATAGTGGAAGCACTGGTCTTTGTCCTTTGCTAGGTCTTTCTAAGCAACCTTTGCTTTACCTGGTTTGCCCTTGCCCTTTCCCTTCTTAAGGGACCTTTCTGCTTTCCTTTTCTTTCTGGTCTCACCAGTGTAGAGAACTGGCTTCTCTTTCTTAATAGTACTCTCTGCCTCCCTCAACATATTGAGGAGCTTTGGGAGAGTCACCTCAAGCTTGTTCATATTAAAATTGATTATGAACTGTGAAAAGGAATCTGGTAGGGACTGAAGCACAATGTCCACACACAAGTTATCCTCTAGGACCATTCCTAGACCTGTGAGTTTCTCTATCCACTCAATCATCTTTAGGACATGGTTCTGAACCGGTGTCCCCTCAGTCATCCTAGCGCGGAAGAGGCTCTTGGATATCTCATATCGTTGAGTCCTTCCCTATTCCTCAAACAATTTGCGGACATGTAGGAGAATGGATCTGGCATCCATCTTTTCATATTGTCTCTATAACTCAGGAGTCATAGAGCCCAACATATAGCACTAAGCAAGAGTGGAGTCATCGTTGTACTTCACGTAGCGAGCGATCTCATCCTCGCTTGCCCATTCTTCAGGCGTAGGCATCACTGTATCAAGGACGTACACGATTTTCTCCGCTGTGAGAACAATTCTCAAGTTACGGAGCCAATCCATATAATTTGGACCAGTGAGGCGGTTGACATCAAGTATGCCACGTAAGGGATTTGAAAGCGACATTTTCTGAAAATAAAGATGCAGCAGAAGTGAATAACATGCAGATTTTGCAAGAAATAAACTATCAAGATATGGACTTCTATCTTAATATGCTCCCACTATTTTACTAACGAGTCACGCGACACCCTCAGCATGTGAAACGGAAGTCTCCGGTAGACTTCTAGTGGGGATTAGGATCCAATCAGCATCTTAGTATAACCTCAAGGGACTCGACCAATCACACTAAGCCTAAAAGGTAGGCAACTCTTGCCGATCACAACTCCTTGTGATTCCTGTCCTGTTTGGCCTCCGAATCACCATGGCCTCGAGGGACTCGATCAACCATGATGCTCGGTTAAGTCAACACCTTTGTTACAAGATGAGTCTGATTTGATGATATACCCTCGAGGGACTCGACCAAGCATACCATGCCCTCAGGTCACCGGTGACATCTCTATGTCGTAAACAAGATAGCGAATCACGATATAGGTGAGTCTCGAGGGACTCGACCAACTCAACCTACACCGGGAATCGGTTCTTACTTATAACGATAGAAGGCCACGTGGGTCAATCTAATTGCCTCACGTTTACCGACTTAATATTATCGAGAGATGTTTCTATAATTTGGTCTCCAAATATGACATGTCACACATGTACATATTTAATATATATCTACATCGCATGCAAATATATATACATATCTAGTATGTGTATAAGCAATCATACCAGATGATCATGGACCACAACCTAATATGATTAGGCCCAAGCCAGTAGGCCTAATCACTCACATCAAGATCTATGTGTGCAATGGTGCATCTCCATGCCATGTGATCATCCATCTCGTCCTCGTCGATTACGTCGACATCTTGATGCATCGTGATCGTCCGTCTCGTGGGTCCCACTATCGCATCCACGCTCCCGCTGCGCCTCCTCATGTGATTACAACTTAATCATAGGCATGCAGGCCCGACAATAAACGAGAAATATAATGGAGGCTCGCAGACCTCAAAAATAATAATCACAAGTACACACATCACACGGTCCATGATCATCCGTCCACACATCATACATCACATGTATAAATAATCATCATCATGTATGACTACTAGATAATAATAAAAATAATAATCAACTAAACCTTTTAATTAATTAATATTTTCTGAAATCAGGGATATATAGGGAATTTCTCAATTACTAAGGGTATTTTCGTAATTTAGATAAAAGACAAAAACTGAAATTTCTAAAATTCACAGGGGCAAAACTATCTTTTTTTACCAAAACCCTAATTCCCTCTTACTGCTGTCGCCGCCGCCACCCTGCTGGCGGCGGCCTGTGCGGCGGGGAGAGGGCAGCGCCCTTGCCTGTAGGCGGCACGCCCGCTAGCGGCGCTACCACTGTAGGTCGGCGCCCCCGCGGGCGCCGCCGCCTCCGCAGGCAGTTCTGCCGGCGGGGCAACGCCCGCAGGCGGTGCTGTCCCGCCAGGCAACCGCCCCTATGGGGGGGGGTTTCGCCCGCGGGAGCAACGACGGCAGGCGCCGTTGCCCTACGGCGTCTCACCCCATGGGAGAAGCGACTGCAGGCGCCTCTACAAGCAGGCCGCCGACCGGCTGCTACAAACGCAGCCTCTGTGCTGCCCGCCTTCGGTTGCGCTGCACGCACGTAGATCGAGGGCATCAACTGTTGCTGCCCTTCGTTGTTTTTGCGTCAACGATTTTGACGTCAAAATTCTTCCTAAACAACACACACGCAGTTCAAAACCAATCATTCGCACGAACAACCTGGCTCTGTTACCACTGTTGGGAAATCTTAGGGGCGACATCATATGCGCAGCGGAAGAATAAGAAAACAAAATCCCCGATTCCCAAAGAGATGTTCGTCGTCGTGCGAAGATTGGTACGCAAAATCCGCGAAACTTAAAACTACGTATAGAGTAGATTGTATTACCTAGGGAGATCGTATATCCCTGTTTCCTTGCAGATCCCTAGGAGAGGGTGAAGGAGGTCAAGCGTCCTCCTCTCTAGCGGTGATCCACATAGTAGGGTTGCGACGATGCTCCTCAAAACTCCAGGCCTGCTCTAAGGTGGAGAGGGAGAGGAGAATAGGAAAGGCAAGCAAAGGCTCTAGCCTATGAGGCTCTGAATCCCTTCTATTTATAGAGGTCCCCTGACAAACCCTAATGGGTCCTCCCCTAGTGGGTATTGGATCTGCATCCAATAAGACAAAGGCTCCGTCGGATATCTCATATCCGAACCTCTACTCATCGCAATGCCTACCATATGTGTGTAACCATCTAGGCCCAATATCGAGCTGGCCGTGAGTCATACCTGTCAGAACTCCTTCTAACTCAGTGAATTATTATCTCTGTAATAATTCACTCGACTCATCGACTACGGACATACTAGGCCAATATGCCGTAGTCCCCAGACGATACAGGGGAATCCAATCCATTGGACCTGTCTGTCCTCAGTTACCGTGTACCTATAGTCCCTCATTAATCTAATATCCCAAAGACCGTATATCGAGCATGGTGTTGTCAGACCCATACGGTTTCTACTCGAGTCTCGCTCTAATCGGATTCTCCCGGAGAACTCTTTCTCTCTCAACCCGAATGACCCTGACCAGGGATTTGTTTGAGCAAGAACACATGGGATATTCCTCTCATGACGCCGAGAGTGGATGATCCTCTATCGACACTCAATAGCCCTCGTAAGGTCGACTACCACTCCCAATGACCAGTTGTACTAGATCTGGGACAACCAAACCTATAAGTCTGGTATCAAAGAGTGGAGCACTCATACAGGACATCCTTGGTGTCTCAAGTCTAAGGACCAGATATATCACTAGGACTACAGAATCGTTGTCTGACAATAAGGCATCATCAACCATCCAGCATTCCGTAAGCGGATCAATCAGTGAACTCATTCTCCAATGAGCACCTGTATTGTATCCCTAGTGTCCCTACACGAGCAGCTATGAGATCAACTGCATCCATCATATGGACGGGTATACAGCACACCAGTCTGTCCAGTTATCATGATGTCCTTCTCGAGTAACCTATGACCGGGATTATTTAGGATATGTGTTTAAAGGTGAATCGATCTCATTATCGTGATCTCATCACGATCCGATTTCCATTGCACAAATCCAAAGACATCACAATATATATATGCACATATGCAACAGTTATAAAGTGATATACGCCAAAATATAATAAGCAAAAAGATTCTGTATAAAGTCACACTTTGCCATCACTCATGTGATTGGCTTGCTGGGCACCTATGACTAGCAGGTTGAAGCGGCCGCACAAGATCTTGCTGCGTGTGCTATTGGAGGGCGGCTGCGGTGGTGTTGCCGAGGTTGAGGTTGTAGTGGTAAATGGAATCGACGGTGGCAGGCTGGGCGGCGAGCGGCGTCGTCGCTGACTGGGCAGTAGCGGCGAGCGACGTCGTCGCTGGCTGGGCAGCAGTGGCAACGGTGGTGGCAACCGTTCGCAGCAGCAAGAGGATTGCCCTATTTCGATCACCAAGGGGGCAGAGCAAGGGGGAGTGGTGGCGGTCGTTCTCGCCCGAGCCAGGGGGAGCGGTGGCTGGGAGGCAAGCAGCGGTCGCCGCACGATGGCTAGCAATGGTGGTGGGTCGGCTAGAAGACGACGATGCTCGAGGCGTGGCTGTGATCGAAGAGGGACTACGGCAACAGAGGAAGCTCTGTTTCTGCAACCACTACAAGGAGGGGCTGCGGCAACCGGCGGCTGCGGTTGTGGTGCTGGCGGTCCTTCTCGCTCGAGCGAGATGGGGACGCGAGGAGAAGAGGTCACTGGCCAGGTGATCGAGCGACGGCGATGTGGCTGGGAAAAGTGGTGGTGACGCGGCTGGGAACAAGGGCAATTCGTGAGTTGCCATGTTTCGGTTGCCGCGAGGAGGGCGACAATCGGACTGTTAGGACCCTTTTTCTGAGCTTTTGAATAATGTTTATTGAGTCTATTTAATCCAGTTGTTTATTGAGTCGGTTTGTTTAAGTTAGAGTCAAGTAGAGGTTTATTTAATATTTATTTATTATTAGAGTTCAAGTCCTGATGGACTCTGGGTAGAACTCTATAAATAGGGATGTAACTACTTCTTTTCAGTAATCTATGAAAAATACTATTCTGTTTTTGACAAACCCTAGGAGGCCGATCCCCTCGAAGTGATCAAGGAGGGCCGATCCTCTCGAAGCGATCAAGGAGGCCGATCCCCTCGAAGCGATCATTATCATCCCCATTTCTCCCCTTTCTTCGACGATAAGATTTAGGGTCTTATCATTTGGTATCAGAGCCTACGATAAGACCTTTAAGGTCTTATCATTTGGTATCAGAACCTACCATAAGACTTTAGGGTCTTATCATTTGGTATCAGAGCGACGATAAGACTTAAAGGTCTTATCATTTGGTATCAGAGCAACGATCCTTGGCGCAGCCCGCCACAGCCTTGCTTCCCTTCTTCCCCACCACCACTACAAGGCAACTCTTTCTCCACCGTTGTCGCTGTTTCCTGTTAGGATCGGAGCGGCACTAAGAGGGGGAGGGTGAATTAGGGCAGCGGTGAAGTGCGATAAACTTTTCACGATTTAAACACTTTTCGGAAACTTCGTATTATAAAAGCAACGTTTTCGTTTAAAACCGTTTCGATTGCGTTTTAACTTGAAGAGATAAGTAAGACGGAGACAAAGCAATATAGCATTAAAGTGCAAATGGTTTGCAGTAATATAAATGACAATAAGTAAATGCAAACCAGAGATTACGCCGATTTTACAATGGTTCGGTCAAATGACCTACATCCACTTGCGAGGCCCCTCTTCGATGAGGCTCCCACCTTCCACTAGCAAATCTCTTAAAAGGGAAGGGTAAATACCCCTCTTACAACTTTTACAAGCGGTTCACTCTCTTACAGATTTTCAGCAAGAAAGAAGGAGGTGAACACTAGCGAATTGAAAACAAGAAAGGCAAAGACTCTTCTAAGACTTTTCTCTCAATCACTTGCTGCTCAAAAAGTTGTAATCTCAGCTGAGATTTGAGGGGTATTTATTGGCCTCAAGAGGATTCAAATTTGGGCTCCAAATTTGAATTCTCGTTGGATTCCCGATGCTGGCGGTGCCACCGCCTGTCAGTGGCACTGCCCAGCTCTCGGGCGCTGGGCGGTGCCACCGCCAGACTCTTCGGTTGATTGTTTGGGCTTCAAATTTAGCTCAAACCAAGTCTAATTTTGGGCCCAGTTGGCCCCTAACTAGGATATAGGATTATCTCTTAATTCTAATCCTAATTACAAGTGAACTACATAACAAAACACATCCTAAGCAAGCTTTCAACCGCGAACGTCGAGTCTTGTTTCGGCGAGCTTTCCGACGAACTTCTTCCGACGGACTCCCAGCAAGCTCCCGAACTTGTGATGACTTTAATGAGTAGCCGAGCCTTCTCGGTGATCTCCGTGAACCTCCGACGATCTCTTCGGCGAACTTCCGAAAATTTCGACAGGTTCCCGATTTCTTCTCGATTGGTTCCGACAACATCTCCGACGATTCTTCGGACTCTTAAATGCCCATCGAACTTGACTCCGGTATACTTGCTTTGTGTTTTCTGGTTATCATAGTTAATCCTGCACACTTAGCTTAATAATATGGATTAGATCAATTAACCCATCAATTGATTTTATCATCAAAATCTGAGATTCAACAATCTCCCCCTTTTTGATAATGACAATCAATTGATGACGGAGTTAAACATAACTCCCCCTATATATATGCCATATTATGAGAAGATGAAAACACTTGAATTTCATCCATTGAATTCAAGCATAAACCGATAAGTTCTAACCGTAGAACTTATCGTTATTCTCATTATACAATAGTAAATGTGAAACTTCGATGAAAATCATAAGTTAAATGATATGGGACGATTTTTACTACGATAGGAGATAAAGATTTTCAACATGAATTTCATGATATAGATGTAAGGCATTCTTTCAATATGATCAATCAATTTTGTGATATTCTCAAGGATTTTGCAAGGCATTTTGCAAGGCATATAAGATATTCTCAAGGATTTTGCAAGGCATTTTGCAAGGCATATAAGATATTCATACAAGTTTTTGCAATTCATATAAGTCATGCTATCAAAATGGTAAAAGTCATCACTTTTCTCCCCCTTTGTCATCAACAAAAAGGGAATGAGACTTGAAGCACATAATTTGTGATTATAACATTGATCATACAAAAATTTTATCATCCAAAATTAAGTATGCTAAAATATTTATGCCGAGTTCATCATAAAGGAAATTTCAACATTCATCCATTTTATCAAATCTCTTCTTTCTATAATAAAAAATTGTAGGTGTACAAGGAAGAGATTGTGATTAAAAATTCAAGTAGTAACTCCAATAAGTCAAGATCATAATTCGAATACAAACTCATTTAAATTCAAATTGTCAACTTGAAACTCATAATCAAGCCATCAAAATCAATTTCGAGATTCACAAAATATCATAAAATCATTAATCTTGATCAGATGGGAGCGGTGTTTGACTCAAGATAGGATAAGATAATTTAACAAGTCATTTAGAATCGAAAGAGAATGATCAGATTCATCGAGGAACGAAGAGAGAATGAAAAACTTTACGGAAAATCCATTTAAACAAGTTTATTCTTTGGGACAATTTAACATACCTAATTCCCTTCTAATAAATTCAAATTAGTCTTCATTCAAGGCTTTTGTAAATATATCTGCTAATTGATGCTTTGTGTCAATGAATTCTAGAACAACATCATTGTTAAGGACATGATCGCGTATGAAATGATGCCTAACGTCGATGTGCTTAGTTCTAGAGTGCTGAATTGGATTTTTAGTAAGACATATGGCACTAGTATTATCATATTTTATGAGAATTTTTTTAAAGTGAATTCCATAGTCTTCTAATGTATTTTTCATCCAAACAACTTGTGCACAGCATGCACTTGCAGCAATGTATTCGACTTCCGCCGTAGATAGTGCAACTGAATTTTGTTTCTTGGAAGTCCAAGAAACAAGTGCATGTCCTAAAAATTGGCATGTTCCAGATGTACTTTTTCTATCTATCCTGCATCCGCCAAAATCGGCATCTGCATAATCTATTAAATCAAAATTTTCAGATTTTGGATACCATAGTCCTAGATTTGGAGTTCCTTTAAGATACCTAAATATTCTTTTAACACTTTTAAGATGAGATAATTTAGGATTTGATTGAAACCTAGCACAAAGTCCTACACTAAACACAATATCCGGTCTAGTTGGGTGAGGTAGAGTAGACTACCTATCATTCCCCTATATGTTTTTTGATCGAAATTTTCACTATTTTCATCCATATCTAACTTAGTCGCAGTACTCATAGGGGTGTTTATTGCTTTTGAATTATCCATGTTAAATCGTTTTAACAATTCTAATGTATATTTAGATTGGTTAAGAAATATACCATCACTAAGATGTTTGATTTGTAATCCCAAAAAGAAAGTTAATTCACCCATTAAACTCATTTCAAATTCATGACTTATACATTTGGCAAATGATTCACATAGTGATTCATCCGAAGAGCCAAAAATAATATCGTCAACATAAATTTGCACAATAAGAAAATTATTTTCAAAATGTTTAATAAACAATGTAGTATCAACCTTGCCTTTAGTAAAATTATTTAAAATAAGAAAGGAACTAAGCCTTTCATACCAAGCTCTAGGAGCTTGTTTCAAGCCATAGAGGGCCTTAGTCAATTTGAATACATGGTTAGGAAGAAGAGAATTTTCAAATCTGGGAGGTTGTTCGACATATACTTCTTCGGAAATAAAACCATTCAAGAAAGCACTTTTGACATCCATTTGAAATAGTTTAAAATTATTACTACTAGCATAGGCAAGGAGTATCCTTATGGCTTCTAATCGAGCCACGGGAGCGAAGGTTTCTTCGTAATCGATACCTTCTTCTTGGTTGAAACCTTTTGCAACTAATCTAGCCTTGTTTCTAAAGACTCATTTAGTACCAATGACTAAATGGTCACTAGGTCTAGGAACAAGCTTCCATACCTTATTCCTCTCAAATTGATTCAATTCCTCTTGCATTGCAATAACCCAAAAATCATCTTTTATGGCCTCGTCAATGCATTTAGGTTCAATTTGAGAAAGGAAGGCGACATTAGCACAAAAATTCTTGAAAGAGGAACGAGTTTGAACCCCTTTTGATGTATCTCCTATAATTAGCTCCTTTGGATGAGCATCTATATACTTCCATTCCTTGGGTAAGGAAATTTCGGAAGAAGGTGCATCCAAGTTGCTATTTTGAGGAGGATGTTCATTTAAATTCAAATTATCAAAACTAAGATCATCATCAAAATCATTTTCCTTTAAATTAGAAATTTCATTAAAAACTACATGAATAGACTCTTCTATTACTAACGTTCTTTTATTAAAAACCCGAAAAGCCTTAGAAACAGAAGAGTAACCAAGAAAGATGCCTTCATCGGATTTAGCATCAAATTTTCCTAAGACATTCATTTCATTCAAAATAAAGCATTTACAACAGAAAACTTTAAAATAGGAAATATTTGGTTTTTTGTTATTCCACAATTCATAGGGAGTTTTTAATAAGGATGGTCTTATTAGGACTCTATTCATGATGTAGCAAGCCGTATTTACGGTTTCGGCCCAAAATTACTTAGGTAAATTATGTTCATTTAACATAGTTCTTGCAATTTCTTGTAGGTTTCTATTTTTTCTTTCCACTACTCCATTTTGTTGGGGATTCCTCGGAGTGGAGAAGTTGTGATTGTATCCATTAACTTCACAAAAATTTTGAAAGTCATGGTTTTAAAATTTGCCACCGTGATCACTCCGAATTGATGAAATCATGAAACCTTTTTCGTTTTGAGTGAGTTTACAAAATTTAGAGAAGCACTTGAAGCAATCACTTTTGTGGACTAAGAAATAGGTCCAAGTGTACCTAGTATAGTCATCCATAATTACAAACGCATATTTGCTTCCTCCTAGACTTGTTGTGTCAATTGGTCCGAATAAGTCCAAATGGATCAATTGTAGTGGTCTAGTGGTGCTAATTTGATTTTTTTGGTTTGAAACTAGTTTTTATTTGTTTACCTAGTTGACATGCATCACATACTTTGTCCTTAGTAAACTTCATATTTGGAATCCCTCGTACTAATTCTTTAGATGAGATCTTAGATATTAGTTTCATGCTTGCATAGCCTAATCTCCTATGCCAAAGCCAAGCATCATCATTTAGAGCGGAGAAGCATATTTCATTACTTAGTTCATCAAGGTTGATGGTATAGACATTATTTTGTTTTAATGCAATCATAGTCAAGTTATTGTTTAATTTTTCGATAATACACATATTTGATTCGAATCTAACGATATAACCTTTATCGCATAGTTGACTAATACTCAAGTGATTATGTTTCAATCCATCAACTAGTAAAACATCATCAATGGAAAAACTAAATTTGTTACCAATTGTTCCCTTGCCAATGATTTTGCCTTTGTTGTTGTCTCCGAAGGTGACGTACCCTTCTTCTTTGCTAGTGAGCATAGAGAAATGAGATGGATCTCCAGTCATATGTCTTGGGCATCCACTATCGAGATACCATCTCTTGCTCCTAGCTTGTGGGTTTGTCTACAAAAGAGGATGACTTTTAGGTACCCATTTGATTTTGGGTGCCTCAAAAATTGATCCACTAACTTTGTTATTTATTATTGAATCCTTTATAGTTCCTTTAGGAACCCATATTAATTTTTGTGAACTAATTTTCCTAAATGGATATTTGTAGGCAATATATCTGGATTTGCAACAGAAGTTGCATTTCATATAAGAGGAAACATGTAATGTAGGTCCTTTTATGAAAGTGGTAGGATTATGATGTAATCCTTTTACAAATCCAATTCCATTTCTATTTGTGACGTGACCCTTGTGTGCAAGGATCATATCTAATCCTTTGCTACCAACCTTAAACTTGTTTAAGGTTTCTTTAAGAAGCAAATTTTTATTTTTTATTGCTTCTAAATGCTCACACTTAGAGCATGGAGGAGTTTGAAGACTATCAAACTTATCTTGTAGCAAAGCATGCTCTTTCTTTAAGATACTTAACTTCTTGCTAATAGTTCTACATTCATCAAATAATTCATGAAAAGCGATAGAGAGTTCTTCAAAAGATAAATCTTCATTAAATAAATCACATACCTCTTCTCCTAAAGCCATTAGCGCGTAATGAGCAACTTGCTCGGTGTTGGACTCGTCTTCTTCGGACGCGCTTGAATCATCCCACGTTGCCTTGAGCGCCTTCTTCTTTAATGTTCTCTTTTTGGCTTGAGGACAATTGTTCTTGTAGTGTCCCGGTTTTTTGCATTCATAGCAAATCACTTGGTCCTTTTTTTGTTCAAATTTATTTTTTGTATTATTTTTAAATTTGTTCTTTCTTAAATTTTTTTTAAATTTTTGAGTCAAAAGTGCAATGTCATTGTCACTGTCCTCATCACTTGATGTTCCTTTCAAGTGGTCTTCTTGTGATTTGAGTGTCATATCCTTCCTGTTCTTTGGAAGGGGGCTCTCGAGCTCGTCATGAGCTTGACATGTCATTTCGTAGGTCATTAGAGACCCAATGAGTTCTTCAAGAGGGAATGCTTTAAGGTCTTTGGCCTCTTGAATGGCCGTAAATTTTGGATCCCAACTTTTAGGGAGGGATCTTAAGATTTTAGTTACTAGTTCAAAGTTAGTAAAATCTTTACCAAGAGCTTTGAGTCCATTGATGACATCCGTAAATCGGGTGTACATGTCTTCGATGGACTCACTTGGTTTCATTCGGAAAAGTTCGTAAGAGTGCAAAAGGATGTTGATTTTGGACTCTTTCACTCGGCTAGTGCCTTCATGAGTGACCTCAAGAGTTATCCAAATATCAAAAGCCGAATCACAAATTGAAACACGATTAAATTCATTTTTGTCTAGTGCACAAAACAAGATATTCATAGCCTCTGCATTTAAAGCAAAAACCTTCTTCTCCAATTCATTCCATTCGCTCATCGGAAGAGAAGATTTTTGAAATCCGTTTTCAACAATAGTCCAAAGCTTGAAATCCATAGAAATGAGGAAGATCCTCATCCGAGTCTTTCAATAAGTATAATCCGACCCATTAAACAAGGGTGGACGTGTGATAGAATGACCCTCATACATGCCGGAGTAAGCCATCTCTTATGGGTATTAAACCAAATATGAGAGTGAGCCTTGCTCTGATACCAATTGTTAGGATCAGAGCGGCACTAAGAGGGGGGGGGGGGGGTGAATTAGTGCAGTGGTGAAGTGCGATAAACTTTTCACGATTTAAACACTTTTCAGAAACTTCGTATGATAAAAGCAACGTTTTTGTTTAAAACCGTTTCGATTGCGTTTTAACTTGAAGAGATAAGTAAGACGGAGACAAAGCAGTATAGCATTAAAGTGCAAATGGTTTGCAGTAATATAAATGACAATAAGTAAATGCAAACCAGAGATTATGCCGATTATACAGTGGTTCGGTCAAATGACCTACATCCACTTGTGAGGCCCCTCTTCGATGAGGCTCCCACCTTCCACTAGCAAATCTCTTCAAAGGGAAGGGTAAATACCCCTCTTACAACTTTTACAAGCGGCTCACTCTCTTACAGATTTTCAGCAAGAAAGAAGGAGGTGAACACTAGCTAATTGAAAACAAGAAAGGCAAAGACTCTTCTAAGACTTTTCTCTCAATCACTTGCTGCTCAAAAAGTTGTAATCTCAGCTGAGATTTGAGGGGTATCTATAGGCCAAAGAGGATTCAAATTTGGGCTCCAAATTTGAATTCTTGTTGGGTTCCCGATGCTGGCGGTGCCACCGCCTGTCAGTGTCAGACACTGACAGTGCTGGGCGGTGCCTCCGCCAGACTCTTCGGTTGATTGTTTGGGCTTCAAATTTAGCCCAAACCAAGTCTAATTTTGGGCCCAGTTGACCCCTAACCAGGATATAGGATTATCTCTTAATCCTAATCCTAATTACAAGTGAACTACATAACAAAACACATCCTAAGCAAGCTTTCAACCGCGAACGTCGAGTCTTGTTTCAGCGAGCTTTCCGACGAACTTCTTCCGACGGACTCCCAGCAAGCTCCCGAACTTGTGATGACTTTAACGAGTAGCCGAGCCTTCTCGGTGATCTCTGAGAGCCTCCGACGATCTCTTCGGCGAACTTTCGAAAATTCCGACAGGTTCCCGATTTCTTCTCGATTGGTTCCGACAACATCTCCGACGAATCTTCGGACTCTTAAACATCCATCGAACTTGACTCCGGTATACTTACTTTGTGTTTTCTGGTTATCGTAGTTAATCCTACACACTTAGCTCAATAATATGGATTAGATCAATTAACCCATCAATTGATTTTATCATCAAAATTCGAGATTCAACATTTCCCTAGCCAGCGACCTTCGACCACCGCTCGACCTCCTCGTCCCCTGCTTCCCCTGCCACCCCTGCGGCGGAAGAAGAAGCCGCAGCCACCCTTGCGTCCCCTGCTTCCGGCCAGCCCACCCGCTGCTGTTGCTCTCCGACCAGCGCCCACCATCGCCCCGCTTCCCAGCCGGCAACCACCGCCGCCGCTGTTCCCCGGCCAGGAGACGACACTACCAACGTCCATCCCAGCCCTACTGCCGTCGCCCGCCTCCCCTTGCGTCGCAGCGCAGCCACTCGACCTTTCCTCCTCGGTGATCGTTGGTGACGCTGCTCCCAGCCGCGCCACCACCGCTGCCTCTCCACCACCGCCCGCCTCCCCTTGGGTCGCAGCAGCAGCCGCCGATTGTCGCCTTCCTCGCTGTCACGGACTTAGCTAGTTTTGCCTAAGTCGTGCGGCACCCTTGCGTGTTCGTCCGCAAAGGTCGGCCTCCCCGAAGCCTCCCATTGTCCCTTAGGACCAACAAAAACACTTTACAAGCAAACATCTCCGAAAAACACTTCATAGACATTGCAAATTACAAACAGACTTTACAAGCTCTGAACAGTGGCACAACAAAGGGTAAAATGGTCCATTACAAACCAAGAATCTCTCGCACATGTCCACATGACACAACCTTTATTTACAAGCCTAACGAGGCCACCAACCCAACTAAAATGGGACTATTAAGCCTTTAGTCGCCCCTCTACATGTTGTATAAGGCATGAACATGCCAAAAGACACGGACATACATAAGCATTACCTCAAACATCTTATTTAGAAGTTTGTCTGTGACATTCTCCCCCACTTATTCCTTCGACGTCCTCGTTGAAGCCTTTGTCGACACTGCAACTCCTCGCCTTTGCTGAGTCTTCAATCTTCTGCTCTAGCTACAATGTGCCTCTTGGCTCCTAGCTGCTCTCCACTATTGTTTTTGAGTAGTCGAACAATTGATCCGCCATGCTGCTTCAACTCACTAATGACTCCGACTCTGGTGTGGGGTTAGCTGAGTTGTGTTGATCATTGTTGATTCCTGCGGATCCTCCAAATGAAGGAAAAGACCATCCTTACTGCACCAGTCTCTCAAATTCCTCATGCTTCTTGAACTGGGTGGATGCTTGTTGGAGCTTTAACGAGCATCGTCTCGCAAACTTCTGAAGTTTTGGGTCCTTCCTCCATAAAATTTGCTCATTGACTCTTCTTTCACTTAGTTGTCACATCCAAGTAGGTTCGCATCACTTTCGCTTTCGATTGGCATTTCGTTGGGAAATGAAGCGGACAATCTACTCTCAGTAGCACTGATCACCATTGGTGAGGATTTGACAACTATTGTCTTTCATTATCTTCGAATGGTCTTTGAACTTGTGCAGAGCTCCTCTGTTAGATAGATAAGAGAATTGGGTTACTCGGTTTCGCTAATTCTCTTAAGAGTTGAGAAGGCAAAGGTTACTTGACTTCGCCCACCTCCTCGAGGTTGTACTTCATGCATCGAGCTGGTTACTGGCCTTCGCTTGCTCTTTGCTCACACTTCTGATGCACTTGAAGTGTTTGCACTCCTTGCGTTGAGTTAGCTATTGTGATTCACCTTCTCAATGCCATCGAACTTCTGGAATGCAGGAAGTTTTCACCCCAACTTGGAGTAATTCTCTCATAGGTTTGGTTGCCTCTGGGATTGTACTGTCTTCTCCATCAACCCTGCCGCCTACTCTGTTGAGTAGTAAAAGTACAGCACCGCGTACTTCCTGCTTCGTTCCTTGGTTATGCACTCTTGCATGACCCGAAGTCCTTCACTTTCGGCTATTTTGATGAGAAACACAATGACACCGGTCTTATGAAGTTCTTCGGCCTCTGCCCTTCAGCCTTGTCTCGGTACTTGGAGATTGCCTCTGCATTCTCCACCTCCTCGGCCCCTTTCACGACCAAGCGCTCTCCCTCCATGTGTCACGCCCCCCCCCCGAATTATCACATTCAGGAGGTGTGACCCTATCTAAAATCAATAATATTATAATTCATCATCAATTCAATCCAGGATCCAATCTAACAATTTGAGGATACTAAGAATCATTCAAAATCAACATTCACAATTCATAAACTTGTACGTTACATAAATCATAATCCACTTCACTCAAAGATTCAACAACAATTCATTCCAGGATCCGTTCACACATTTGAGGATACTGAGAAAACATTCAGGTCATTCATATCTATAATTTTCCAATTCATAAAACCTGTGCAGTTTATAATCATACTATAATATCACTTAATGATTCACAAAATCCAAAGCTAACTCAACTAAACCATAACCACATCATAAATCCATAAGCGTAGCAATCTATACAATCACAAAACCAACATGTATTACATGTTTATATCATTACACAGTTTAAACTTTAACATTCCCAAAATCCCAACGCAAGAGGTACTTTCCAAATATTTACAAGATACATCAATCTAGATTTGTCGTTGATACACACAAAAGAACTTATACAATATCAACTTATTAATTACGAAAGATTTGCCCCAAAATCTTCTAGCTTTCCACTGCCTCAACCCAATTCTAGCTTTTCAGTGCATAACAAGCTACTCTGAAAAATTTATATAGCAACGGGGTAAGCATAAAGAGCTCAGCAAGCGACTAACATATCCATGGCGATAGGAGAAGTTCAAGCAGGCTTAGTATCAAGATAACAAAAGCAGAAATACAAGTGTTCATTTGAAGTCATCTCATTTGATATAAAATCACAAAGGTTTACCTCGTTTAAAAACAGGCATTAGACATAACAATAGGAGAAAGGAAATTGGAGCATATCATTGGCATAAGGAGCATATCGATGACATATGATAATTTCGAGGCATAACAAAGACGTAAGGAGCATTTTGGATATCTATGGCATATGAAACAGCTCGGAACATATCAATGGTGAATGAAATGCTTCAGAATATATCAATGGCATATGGAAATATTTCGGAAGCATAAGAAGCATTTCAGAACATATCAAAGAACAAATATGAAATAGAAGCTCAAACGTCGTACTCTAGCATAGTGCATGTGAGGATTAACTCAGTGGTGGCTCCACGTCGTGATGAGTTCTCGACTCCATCCACGGGTAGCCCTTTCCTACTTGAGCCCTCTTGATACCGGGGAGGGTAAAAATGCAGAATGGATTTCCAAATAACACCGATGGAAAATTTGTTCAGATAGAAAATGTCATAGTAGACAAGGAAGAACTGATACCAGAAGCACTAACGAAGCAGCGTAGATAAAAATGAAAAGTAGCTCACCACCAAGTTTAAAATCGCAATGGGATACAGAAAGTTCACCACCCAACGGAAATTAAACGAGGATACAGAACTAGAAAATAAAAGACTCACCACTCAAGGACGCATCCAAGAGATACAGAGTTTAAGGGGTTCTCCAAGAGCTTCTGCCCAGATATTATCAGTTTCTAAAGTCCTTTCTAAGTCCTAAACACCAAAATAAATACTAGTGCATGAAACAACCCTTCATGCATAGGGAATTTTGAAATTAAGTGTTTACAGCTTCTAACCAACTATTTTAATGCACTCCTTAGTAATGAAGAAATGTTCACAGCTGCCAACCAACTTCTTTAATGCATTCCTTTGTCTTGAAGAAAAGCACCTTGAAACAGCTTTAACTTTGTGCAGAGAATATGCTGATGAGCTGTCATTTTTTAATGTGCTGAGATAAAGATTATGAGGCATCATTATTGACTGAAAAAGATACTAGATCATAATCAAGGCTCATATAATCAGATTGTAGTAAGTTAGACACTCCCGTGTCAATCTCCCCCGGTTGAATGAGACTTGTCCTCAAGTCTTCGTTTGATTCATCAACATGATTATAAAAAGGACTCAAATCAGCCACATTAAATGTTGGGGATACTCCGTAATCTTCAGGTAGCTCTATCTCATAAGCATTTCTGCCAATTCTCTTAAGCACCTTGAATGGACCATCAGCCTTTGGTTTCAATTTTCCAAATTTGCCCGGTGGAAACCTCTCCTTCCTTAGATGAATCCAGACCAAATCACCTACATTAAACTCCACATGTTTTCTGTGTTTGTTGGCAGCATGCATGTACCTCTCATTTTGCTTCTCAATGGTTGCTTTCACACCCTCATGCAGCTTCTTTATCTGCTTAGCTCTTTCATCAGCATCTCCACTAAATTGCTTTGTTATAGAGTGAGGGATTAAGTCCAAAGGACCAGCAGGATTAGCACCATAAACTACCTCAAAAGGACTCTTACCAATACTATGATGCATAGAACGATTGTAAGCAAACTCAATTTGTGGAAGAATGACATCCCATTGCTTAATATTCTTGCCAACATAGCTTCTAAGTAAATTTCCCAAGCTTCGGTTTGTTACCTCAGTTTGCCCATCGGTTTGTGGATGATGCGAGCTACTGAAATTCAAAGAAGTACCCAGCTTCCTCCAAAGAGTTCTCTAAAAATGACTAACAAATTTTGAATCTCGATCAGACACCATAGTTCTTGGAATACCATGCAATTTAACAATCTCCTTAAAATATAAATCAGCAATATGAGATGCATCATTTGATTTATTGCATGGAACAAAGTGAGACATTTTTGAAAATCTATCAACAACAACCATGATAGAATCCTTGTTCCTTTGAGTTCTTGGCAGTCCCAAAACGAAATCAAGACTCACATCCTCCCATGGAGCATTTGGCACTGGCAATGGAGTGTACAACCCAGAATTTTGACTTCTTGTTTTTGCCAAATGACATAATCGGCATTGCTTCACATGTCTATCCACATCTCTGAACATTTTAGGCCAGTAGAAATTTGATTGAACAAGAGCTAGAGTCTTGTCCCTACCGAAATGTCCTCCCAAAACACCACCATGAGCTTTAGTTAGAATTACTTGTCTCAAAGAACAAGTTGGAACACATAAAGCATTAGCTCGAAAAAGAAAACCATCAAAGATCGAAAATTGTTGAAAGGAACCTGATTTGTAATTCTGCCATATCGAGCCAAAATCCACATCATTCTCATATAGATCTTTGAATGTTTCAAATCCAACCACTTTGACTTCCATTGCTGATAATAAAGAATGCTTTCTGCTCAATGCGTCAGCAACTACATTTTGAACACCAGATTTGTGCTTGATTGTAAAGTTGTAAGATTGTAAGAACTCCACCCAAGCTGCATGCCTCTTGTTTAGCTTGTGCTGATGATTAATGAACTTTAATGCCTCGTGATCAAAATATAGAACAAATGGCTTGGCGAGAAGATATTGACTCCAATGAGACAAAGCTCGATAAATCGCATAAAACTCCTTATCATAAGTAGAGTATTTCTTTCTTGTATCATTCAGCTTTTCACTAAAAAATGCAATGGGCCTTCCATCTTGACTCAAAACAGCACCAATTCCCACATTAGATGCATCACATTCAACTTCAAACACATTATCAAAATTTGGTAGAACTAAGATAGGAGCCTCAGTAACCTTTCTTTTCAAAAGCTCAAAAGCATCGTTAGCCTCACTAGTCCATTTGAATTTGTCACATTTCAGACATTCGGTGATTGGAGCGACAATAGAGCTGAAACTCTTGATGAATCTTCTATAAAAAGATGTTAAGCCATGGAAACTCCTCACATCATGTAATGAAGCAGGTGTTGGCCAATTGAGAATAGCTTCCACCTTACTTTGATCCATCATGATTCCATCTTTTGAAACAACATACCCCAAAAACACCACACTAGAAGTAAAGAAATCACATTTGTTTAGATTAGCATAAAGTTTTTGCTGCCTCAAAATAAGAAAGATTTCTTTCAGATGACTCATATGCTCTTCTTCACTCTTGCTGTACACTAATATATCGTCAAAATAAACAACAACAAATATTCCAATGAATGGCTTAAGTATGTGATTCATAAATCTCATGAATGTGCTAGGAGCATTAGATAGTCCAAATGGCATAACCAACCATTCATATAAGCCTTCTCTAGTTTTAAACGCTGTTTTCCACTCATCTCCGGGCCTCATTCTTATTTGGTGATAGCCACTCCTCAAATCAATTTTTGAGAAAATACAAGCACCACACAATTGATCAAGTAAGTCATCTAACCTTGGAATAGGAAAGCGATAGTCCACTGTGATTTTGTTGATGGTGCGACTGTCCACGCACATTCTCCAAGAACCATCTTTCTTAGGCACCAACAAGGCTGGAACTGCACAGGGACTCATGCTCTCCCGAATTAACCCCTTTTTCACTAATTCATCAACTTGCCTTTGAAGTTCTTCATGTTCTTTAGGACTCATTCTGTACGCAGCCTTATTAGGTAGAACAACCCCCGGAATAAGATCAATGTGATGTTGAATGTCTCTCAAAGGTGGAAGGCCATGTGGAATCTCTTCCGGTATAACATCTTGAAATTCTTCTAGGATTGGTTGCATGATTTTCGGTGTCTCCTTATGCTGTTCGTTCTCCTCTACTACCATTAGGGCCAAAACATGATCGCCCTTGTCCAATTCATATCTGCATTCTCTATAAGAAATAAAAGCACTAACTTCCTTCTTTGGCGCACTGATTTCGGAAGGTTGTTATGGAGCTAAGATAATCTTCTTTTCATTCACTTTAAAAGAATAAGTATGTTTATAACCATCATACAACACTCTTCTATCATAATGCCAAGGTCTTCCCAATAGTAAATGACAAGCATCCATAGGGGCAACATCACACCACACTTTATCTTTATAATACTTGCCAATAGAAAATGAAACTAAACATCTTTTAGTTACCTTGATGTCATTTCCTTTTTGCAACCAACATAATTGGTATGGATGTGGATAAGGGATCGTATCCAACTTCAGCTTCTGCACCATCTCCAAAGAAACCACGTTCTCAAAACTGCCACTGTCGATGATCACCAAGCATACTTTGCCAAGCGAAGTGCATTTAGTGTGAAACACATTTTTTCTCACCCAACTTTCATCGTCGGCTACATATGACACTTGTAAACTACGTTGCAATACAATAGACAAACCATGATCAGCATAAGTAATCTCTTCCTCATCATCATCGTATTTTGGTTCATCGTCAGCTTCATCTTCGCCTCCATCACTATGATCTTCAACCAAAGTTACAATCCTCCTATTTGGACAATCCGAAGCAATATGCCCAAAACCATGACATTTGAAGCATTTTCGGCCACTTGGGGTAGAAGAATTAGGTGTTTTTTTGTTGCCAGCAGACTCTTCATCCTTTTCTTGCACCTTTGATATCACCTTGCTTTGGACAGTAGGCTTGGAACTTCCTCCTTTTGTGTAGCCTTCTTTTGAGCTATACCGAAAACTCTTTTCAAACTTCTATTGCTTTTCAACTTTTAATGCCAGCTTGCTCACATCATTTAAAGACCAATATGGCTGTAGCTAAACAACTTTAGCAATCTCATACTTCAGACCTCCTAAATATCTTACAATTGTTTGCTCTTCCGGTTCTGCAAGCTCTCCTTTTAACATCAAATTATCAAATTCTGCAGTGTACTCCTCCACACTAAGATCTTTTTGCTTGAAATCATATATTTTGAGAAAGATCTCTTGTCTATAATTATCAGGTAAATATTTTCTCTTTAGCTCCCTTTTCATTTTCTCCCATGTAACGATCTTACTCTTCCCCTCACGTTCTCTTTGTTTCTTCAGATTTTCCCACCAAAAAGATGCATTCCGCCTGAGTTTGAGTGCCACAAGTTTGACCTTCTTTTGTTCTGGTGGTTCATGAAAATCGAAGATTCTTTCTACTGTATTAAGCCAATCGATAAAGTCATCAACATTTATTTTCCCTTCAAATTCTGGAATATCAAATCTGGGATTATATTTATTCTGCCACTCGTCTTGGACTTCATTTCTTCTCCGACATCTTCTTGACTCCCTTGGAAGAAGTGTATCATCACCAGAAGTAAACTCTCAAGCTTCATTTTCATGTTTGTTATGTCTACTTTGAAGTTCATCGATTATCTCATTTTTTTCTTGTAGGCTATGCAGCAATTTTTGTAGCTGCAGCCTCAACGACTCAGCGTCATCTCCATGGTCGCTACCTTCACCAACTACACCTTTTCCATTCCGCCTTGCCATGATCTCTAGCCTTTAGCTCTGATACCAAACTGATACCGGGGAGGGTAAAAATGCAGAATGGATTTCCAAATAACACCGATGGAAAATTTGTTCAGATAGAAAATGTCACAGTAGACAAGGAAGAACTGATACCAGAAGCACTAACGAAGTAGCGTAGATAAAAATGAAAAGTAGCTCACCACCAAGTTTAAAATCGCAATGGGATACAGAAAGTTCACCACCCAACGGAAATTAAACGAGGATACAGAACTAGAAAATAAAAGACTCACCACTCAAGGACGCATCCAAGAGATACAGAGTTTAAGGGGTTCTCCAAGAGCTTCTGCCCAGATATTATCAGTTTCTAAAGTCCTTTCTAAGTCCTAAACACCAAAATAAATACTAGTGCATGAAACAACCCTTCATGCATAGGGAATTTCGAAATTAAGTGTTTACAGCTTCTAACCAACTATTTTAATGCACTCCTTGGTAATGAAGAAATGTTCACAGCTGCCAACCAACTTCTTTAATGCATTCCTTTGTCTTGAAGAAAAGCACCTTGAAACAGCTTTAACTTTGTGCAGAGAATATGCTGATGAGCTGTCATTTTTTAATGTGCTGAGATAAAGATTATGAGGCATCATTATTGACTGAAAAAGATACTAGATCATAATCAAGGCTCATATAATCAGATTGTAGTAAGTTAGACACTCCCGTGTCACCTCTCACCCTGCCCAAGTGCTAGGTCGGCTCTGAATTTTATATCAAACATATAGAAGGTGAAGTGGGATCATAACATAATATGGTCCATCCATTTCTGGATGACCACCAAGTATAAGTCTCCCACGTCTGGGAGCTCCATCCACCCACGTCCGAGTGAAGTCAATGGGGCCGGCAGAGCAATCGCGGGCTCTAAGCATAACTCCCTTTACCATTTCTGGCAAAGGTTCACAATATCCCACAAGACACCAGAGTATAAAAAGGGTAGTATGAACAATAACATTGACACATATCAGAAGCACATGCGGAACAACGAAGATATGCATGTGCCTTTTATCAAACAAGGAAATGCAAACAAAGCATTACATAATAAATTTCAGATATAAAATAATTTCAAGATGAACAATACAAGAACTTCAAAGGACTAATATAAAGCTCAATTGAAGAAGAATTTAACAAAAATCATATTTCCAATAGGATGAAAATTGAATAGGCAAAACCCAATAAAGTTTTCAATTATGACAGAATTTGAATGGTACATTTTCTGAATTGTTTGAGTGACCAAGCATGCTCCAAATCACTAAAAATAGGTGTCATTGGAAAGCTGTTTCAATCTATTTTCAGATGAACTCAGATTTATAATTTTTTGAGTTCTTAACAGGAAGTTACAACAAATAGAGTAAAGGAAGGTCAGAATTGATCATCCCTGTTTTGTTGACTTGATAGAATCGATTTAAACAGAAGTTTCAGAAGGCAAACATACTTCAAAATTTCCAACTAGGTGTCAAAAGAAAGTTATGCGAATCTAGTTTCCAAAGAACTAAGCTTTGTATAATTCAGAATTTTCTCTAGAGAGTTATGAGCAATTTAGTAACAGAAGGTCAGAAATTTCAGTCCCTTCTTCTTCTTCAATTCCTCTTCTTCTTCTTCTTCCCTTCTCTTCTCTTCTTAAACTCACGTTGGATGCAGCATCTGAAGGTTACATTTAGTTTCTCCTTTAATCTCTTATTTAATTACTTTTGGTTAACACAAGAGTTGCAAAGTTTCAAGGTGGCAAGCATGCATGAAAAATGCTAGGTGTCATCCTTAGAGCAAATTTAGGTGGCACCATTAGGTTAGCTAGTGACATATGTCCACTAATTTTTTATTTTTTTAACTTAAATCTGAATCTTAAATAAATTATATCAAACTTCTAATATTTACTCTTAGGTCCCTAGCCATAAATATTTAATCATTTAATATAGAATAATTATTAAATAATCCTTATTTTTTTACAAACAAATCTTTTACTAAATGGGGGATGTTACACCATGAGAGCAAGGGATCAATGACTTTCACGGAAGTCCCGCCTCTGCGGTACCATGGTGCTGCCATGCCCATGGTCCTACTATCCGTCGCCTTGTATTTGCATCCTTTTTCTTCACAATCAGTAGATATGCCTCTATGGCACTCCTCTGAGTCCACCTCCATTCTAACTGATGCTTGATTTTGGGTAGCTAAGTCCCTCTGGACTCGTCGTTGCTTCCTCGCCCCTCTCGACCCTTGCTTCAACACCTCTGTATTCTCCAAGCAGTCCGTTTGGTCGATGGAAAGACAGACTGCAACTCCCATGCATGGCCTCTGCCATCACGTTGTAGGGTTTGCACCGATTCTATTCTCCTTAGCTTCCTTGGTAGCAACGTTCGCTTACTCGGCCTAGTCCTCTGATTTGCCGGGCCCCCTTAAGCGAATATGAGCTCTGGAGCATTCCAACTCTCCAGCTGCTTCAATCATGCCTTTGCATGATCAAGTCCCTCCCATGGGACTCACTGGTACTTGCATTCAAACTTTTCCCTTGGTGGAACCCAGCCCCCATATGTTGATGACCAAGGCTTTCATCCGATGTAAAATTCGATGCACGCACGGAAGACCCGCCTCTACGGTACCATGGCCTTCACTCCTTGAATCCATAGCCCTTCTTGTCGTCGTATTGTTCACCGAAGTGGAGCTTCCAGTAGCTCCCGATCATACCTCCATATGATCTAGTCCCTCACGGGACTATGTCGTGTGTATCGCATTGCCACGAACTGTTCCACCACGATCTGCTGCACCATGTCGCCTCCTGGTGACATCTCCATTGCATTCTGATCCTTATGGAATAAACTCGAATTGTGAACCCTCCATGTGTGGCCTCTGCCAATACATCGCAGGGTCTCTTCCACCTTCGATTTTGTTTGCTCCTTTGGCAATCGACCTTCATCCACCCACTCTTGGGTCACACCTAGATGAAGCACCACTCTAGGACAGTCCGTCGCCTAGTAGCTCCCGAAGTCCACCGACTTTACTATAATTTGTGCACCATTGTCTGGATCCTGGGCCTCTGCCCCGACCAGCACAATCTCCGCTGCGCACCGCTTCCTTCATGGCAACTTGAATGGTAATACTGTGGCATATTCTTCAAGAGTACCCGCCTCTGTGTCCTCTTGCCCCGTGCTAAGGCCTTTTGAACCCATCTTCGCCTCCGCAAATTGAGTCGCCTTAGTTCCTCCATCAAATGCTCCTCCGAGATAAGGTGCATGTGCCCAGAAACTCCCTTCATCTTTGGCACCATGCAAGATGAGTCCTCTCTAATAGAATGAATGACCCATGGAACAACATGATTCTACCCTTGCCTCTACAAGAGTTCATGTCCTTAACCTCTGTCTAAGGAAAGCACTATGCCTCCGCTCCATGTTCCAACTTCTATGCTGGCTCTCTTCATGAGGCTTGGGTACTTCGCCAAGTTACACCCAAGTTGCTCCGCTCCTCGTTTTTGCATTATGTCGATGGTAGCCCTCGCGCCCACCATTCCACGGGTCAGCCCTCCCTTGAGTCCGATCTATTGAATCTCGGATTTTGATGATGAAGTCAATTGTCATTTGTTGTCTAATGCATGTGTTGAGATAAGTGTGCAGGATTAACTATGATGAAAGTAAGACATGCAGCAGGAGTTGTGCCGGAGTCATGACAATGATCACGTTGGGAGTTCAAGAGCTCGACAGAAGTTCGGACAGTCGTCGGAGGTTCTGCGGGAACAAATCCGAGAAGTCCAGAAGCTTGCCAAAGGAGCTCGTCGGAACTTGCCAAGTGGATCGTCGCAGTCCAGGAGTTTGCCGGAAGTCCGCAGGAGCATCACCGAGGGTTCATTGGATGATCGATGGAAGTTCGCCGGAAACTCGCCGGAAGAAGCGAGTGACGCACCGAAGCAAGCTGTAGAATATGTCTTAGGAAATAATCGTAGTTAGCACTTTGATTAAGTTAGAAATGGGAGGTGATCCCATTAGCTTAATCCTGGGGCAATTGGGCCCCTGAAGAACTCAAATTGGGTCGAATGGTTCAACCCATTCGGACCCAGGTTGCTGTGGGAGGTGCAACCGCCCAGGTAGGGAGGTAGCACCGCCCAAGCTATGTCTCCCAGCGAGACTGGGCGGTGCAACCACCCCAGCCAAGAGGTGCAACCGCCCAGGGCTCAGTCTCCGAGCGAGACTGGGCGGTGCAACCTCCTCTCTTAGGAGGTAGCACCGCCAGAGCTCAAGTTTCGAGCTCTGCCAAGCGGTGCAACCTCTCCAGTCAGGCGGTGCAACCGCCTGAGCTCGGTCTTCGAGCTCTAGCAGAGAGGTGCAACCGCCCCTGACAGAGGTAGCACCGCCCAGAGGCTCAGTCTTCGAGCTCTGCCAGGTGGTGCAACCGCCCCAGTCAGGAGGTGCAACCGCCTGATCCCGGAATTCCGGGATTTGATCGTTTTGAGCTCCAAATTTGAACTGGGTTGGGGCCTATAAATACCCCACCCATTCAGCACTGAAAAGATACAGACCTACACCGAATTCTTGATCTTTTCTGTGATTCTAAGAGCTCAAATTTGTGTAAAGTCCAAAAGTTCTCCTCTTTCTGTTCTTCAAGTCTTGAGTTGTAAAGAGAGGAGAGAAAGATTCTGTAAGGGTTGTCTCCTGAGCCCGTCAAAAGGAGTGAAACTGTAAAAGGGCAGTTGGCCTTCACCTATTGAAGGAAGGCCTCTAGTTGACGTCGGTGACCTCGTCGGTGGAGGAAGCCAAAAGTGGAGTAGGTCAAGACTGACCGAACCACTCTAAATCTCTGGTTTGCTTTTATTTTGAGCACTTTATCATTACTGCAAACCTCCTATATAGCTACTGCTCTCTGCGCTTTTACAAACAAGTTTCTAAGTTCTAATCTTTCCGAATCTGCATCAGACGTAAATCGGTATTTTCATACGATCTTTACATTGCAGTTTACATTTACGATTTGATTCTATTTATAACTGCAAACTGTCTTCTGCGCTTTTACGAACGAGTTTCTTTGCAGTTTATGTTTACGTTTTGATTCCATTTATAACTGCAAACTGCCTTCTGCGCTTTTACGAACATGTGTCTAAGTTCAGATCTTTCCGAATCTAAGCTTACACGTAAACTGCGCGTTGACGCAAACTGTGTTTAGATGCAAACTGCGCTTAGACGCAAACTGCGCTTAGACGCAAACTACGCTTAGACGCAATCTGAGCTTAGACGCAATCTGCATTTAGACGCAAACTGCATTTAGACGCAAACTGCGCTTAGACGCAAACTGTGTTTAGACGTAAACTGCACTTAATCATAAGTAATCTTAGAATCGGCTTTTGCATCAAAATAGTTTTTATCGAACGAACGCAGCTTTCGTTTTTAATCGCTAAAAGATTTCCGCTGCACTAATTCACCCCCCCCCCCCCTCTTAGTGCTCTTGATCCTAACAATTGGTATCAGAGCCCGGTTAACTCTCAAACGGATTAAAACCCAAGAGAGATGGCTTACGCCGGAAACCAAGAGGGCCATTCCATTACACGTCCACCCATGTTTAATGGGACGGACTACACTTATTGGAAGACCCGAATGAGGATCTTTCTTATTTCTATGGACGTTGAACTCTGGAATCTTGTCGAGAATGGTTTTTCAAAGTCTTCTCTTCCAATGATCGATTGGAACGATTCGGAGAAGAAGGCTTTCGCTCTTAATGCAAAGGCTATGAATGCCTTATTTTGTGCACTTGATAAAAACGAGTTTAATCGTGTTTCGATTTGTGAAACTGCATTTGATATTTGGCACACACTCGAAGTGACTCATGAAGGCACAAGTAGAGTGAAAGAGTCAAAAATCAATCTTTTGTTACACTCTTTCGAACTTTTTCGGATGAAACCGAGTGAGACTATTGGCGACATGTTTACCCGTTTCATGGATGTTGTCAACGGTCTAAAAGGACTCGGAAAAAGTTTTTCAGATTTTGAGCTCGTAAATAAGATTCTAAGATCCCTTCCTAAGAGTTGGGATCCTAAAGTCACTGCTATTCAAGAGGCAAAAGATCTAAACAACTTCCCTCTTGAAGAACTAATTGGGTCATTAATGACCTACGAGATGACTTGCAAAGCTCATGAAGAGCAAGAAGACATCCTTCCAAAGAACAGGAAGGATATGACACTTAGAACTTTGGAAGATCACTTGAAAGAAAACTCAAGTGATGAGGACTGTGATGATGACTTGGCACTTCTAACAAGAAATTTTAAAAAATTCATTAAAAGAAACAAGTTTAAGAATGACACTAAAAGTAAACTTGAACCCAAGAAAGACCATGTTATTTGCTATGAGTGCAAAAAGCCGGGACACTACAAGAGTGATTGTCCCCAAGCCAAAAAGAGAACAACAAAAAAGAAGGCGCTCAAAGCAACATGGGATGATTCGAGCGCGTCTGAAGAAGAGGAGTCCAACACCGAGCAAGTTGCTCATTACGCCTTAATGGCCATCGGAGAGGAGGTAACGAATTTATTAGATGCTGATTTATCTTTTGATGAATTATTAAATGTCTTCCATGACTTATTTGATGAATGCAAGATTATCAATAGAAAATACAAATTGCTGAAAAAGGAGCATGATAGTCTTACTTGTGATTTTGATAAGTTAAAAATTGAATATCATGATAATTTAAATTCATGTATCAAATGTCATGATCTAGAAACTCTCCAAAAAGAAAACTTGCTACTTAAGGACACCTTGAAGAAATTCGAGGTTGGTAGCAAGTCATTTAACATAATCCTTGCAAACAAGGGTCACGTTCCAAAAAGAAGTGGAATTGGATTTGTGAGAAGTCCTCACCTAAATCCAACCACCTTTATAAAAGGCCCCATCTTACATGTTCAACACCAAGCAAAATGTAACTTTTGTTGCAAAATTGGACACAAGACGCATTATTGTCCATTCAAGAAAATTAGTCCAAACAAATTGATTTGGGTTCCTAAAGGAACCATGATAAACTCTATGCAACATGATAAACAATGTAGATCTATCTTTGAGGCACCCAAAAGCAAATGGGTACCTAAAAATCATCCTTTCTTGTAGAAACCCACACCATCGCAAGCTAGGAGCAAGAGATGATACCTTGATAGTGGATGCTCAAGGCATATGACTGGAGATCTATCTCAATTCTCTAAGCTCACTAGCAAAGACGAAGGCTATGTCACCTTCGGAAACAACAACAAGGGTAAAATCACAAATGCGACCTAGATACAATCCTGTTTAACTTTTCAAGAATTAGAAACGTATGATTCCCAAATTCACATATCCCTGGATTTTCAAACCCATCAATTTCATCCTTTCATAACCTTCTAATTTAACTCGTATCTTGAAATAACTAACTCTGTCATGAACTTGCAAGACTTATCAACTTGAAGAAACTATCACAAACATGTGTACGACATTGAGAATGTGCACATTAAAAATCTACCTTGATCGTGTCAAAGTCCCTGTCTTAAAATGAAAATTCTTACGTAATTACGTAAGTAAAGCTGATTACTGGGAATGAAAACTCTCCTCAAGACAGAAAAATTCTCAGATCAGAACAAGTGTTCACCAGGCGGTGGCACCGCCCCAGCTGGAGGTAGCACCTCCAGCTGTCACGTGTTGCAAGCGGTTGCACCGCTCCAGCCAGAGGTGCAACCGCCCGCAACTCTGCCCCTTTATAACTCAAGCTATGGCCGGCGGTGAAACCGACCCCAACTCATTTCCTTCCCTCCTCTACTCTCCTAAGCCTCCTCCATCCCCATTTCCCCATCTTAGCATCCCAAATACTCTTCATTTCGAAGCAAAGCATCAACATTCCTTCCCTCTCTTGAAGATCCCTCTCTTGAAGATCTCATTAAGGTACTCTCTAAGAAGCCCTTAAACTATGTTTCTTGATTCATTTACTTTTGCTCATCACTATTATTCTAAACAGGAGTAGTTATGGGATCTAGAAGATCCTCAAGGGACAAAGGAAAGAGGAGATTAGTAGAAGACTTTGATTCCACCCTTTTCGATTCAAAATACCATGCTGAAAAATTTTCCTCTTTTGAACTTTGGAATGTCAACAAGGGAAAATATGTAGATTTAAGTGAGCTAAGAGACTTAGAGACAATCCAGTGGTTTGCAAACTTAGATTTACTCCCTATCTTACAAATTAATGAACCCATCTATCCAAGACTAGTAAGATTGTTTTACAACAACATACTAGTAGATGAAGAAGAAAGGATGTCCACCTATCTTTTAGGACAACATATTTCAATTACGGATAGATTCATTTGCGACATGATAGGCATTCCCATGAAAAGTAGAGGACTTTACTTTAGAGGATCATGGGATGATGAAAATGTTGGAACAACATACGTTGAAGCCCTACAAATAATTTTTGCCAATCCGAACTTAGAATTTGTTCCTAAAAGTTGTGAACATTTACTGCCTCTAAACACTAAGGTACTTCATAACATCCTAATTAGCATCATTCTTCCTAAACAATATCATCATGATGAAGTAAGCCAATTAGAATTAGGAACTATGTATATGATCATGAAAGAAAATGACATCTGTCTTGGTTATCTTATCCAACAAAACATGTTGGAACTATCTAAGAAAGACATGATGCTCCCATATGGTGGTATAATAACTAGAATAATGAAAGCCTATGATATTCTAATACCACCAGAAGAAGAAGTAATAAAAGTAGATAGATTCAGCATAATTAATAAAAATCTACTTCACCGATTAAGATGTTTTTATAGAAACGGCAACTGGGTTAGAATGCCAAGAAGAACTTATCCCCCTCAACCTGAACCAGAAACAGAAACACCAGTCTTTAGGGGTACCCAATCTCCTCCGATCTGTCCCTTTGAGGAAACACATCTGTTTGAGCAAACTCACACATCATCTGTCGAAGATATTGGGATTCGAATGGACCGATTCGAACAAAGACAAGAACGGCTTGAACTTCGACAAGATCAAATCCTAATTGAGCTACAGCAAATTCATCAACAATTTGACTCTTTATTTAGGCACTTTAACCTTCCACCTCATGAATGAACTTGTATGAACACAATCATCCGTTGTTGTTATAAACTCATCATGAAGGACTTTGTCTTTGATATGGTTACCTGATATGTTGTAAACTCCATATGTTACTCTTTACCTTGATCTGTAAGCATATGCAAAGTTACAAACATCTCTTGTTGTTTATCTCGGATTTTACATTGAAACTAAATGTTTTGAAAACCTTATGCCTTGATAAATATAAAGTGACATACCAATGTATTTGATAAGTCAGCAATATGACATTGATATGAAACATCAACTAGCTGATATCTTTACAAAACCTCTAAGTGAAGAACAATTTGATTTCATAAGAAGAGAATTAGGAATGTTGATGTGTCCGAATACTTAAACTAGTTAAAATTATTTTTCGGACGTTATTGATTACTATTACATGCCTTGGTATCACTTGATCAAATAACATGTTGAAAATTATGTGACAAATGTTTTTGAAAATCAGTAGCTTACTAATATCCGAATGTATGTAAGAAGTTCATCTTATTTTCGGTTTGAATGCTAAAAATAGGATTTTCCTGTACACTCTTATGAAAACTTTTTGAAAAATGAGTTTCCTCCTTCAAGCAACGAACTATAACATAACAAGGAGAAGAGATATTCAAAGCATTATATGTGTCATGCCTTCCTTTATGTGCTTGATAACCTGCTGGAATCACATCTACCATGCTTTTTGATAATGCTACCATGCTTTTTGTTGATGACAAAGGGGGAGAAAAATATAAATTGATATGGTTGCTATTACTAATGTTATGATTAGGCCATACCTGCTATCACTGATAATGATATGGTTGCTATTACTGATGTTGATATGGTTGCTATCACTGATGCTATGATTAGGCCATACTTGCATCACCAAGAAATATATGATTGCCATATACCCTGTATCAAGATATCAAACAAAAATTTGCATCACCAAGAAATATATGATTGCCATATGCCCTGTATCAAGATATCAAACAAAAATTTGTATCGTACGAACTGATATCTTACCATGTGATGCAATGCTACACTTGCTAAAATATTCGAAATGTGTACATCATGTAATGATATCAAAATCTTGCTTCACAGCTTTACATGTCGATATCTTACAATATGATGAATTGCTACAATAACCATCATTCAAACTTGTTATATTTGAAAATGTATGTCAAGCCTTGACATCATCTTCAAAGAGATACATTATGATAGGAATAATGATGGGAATATGTCTCTTGAATTTATAAAGTTTTTAAATTCAAGAAGTATGGCATATAGACAGGGGGAGTTAAGGTTAACTCCATTATCAATTGATTGTCATCATCAAAAAGGGGGAGATTGTTGAATCTCGGATTTTGATGATGAAGTCAATTGTCATTTATTGTCTAATGTATGTGTTGAGATAAGTGTGCAGGATTAACTATGATGAAAGTAAGACATGCAGCAGGAGTTGCGCCGGAGTCATGACAATGATCACGTTGGGAGTTCGAGAGCTCGACGGAAGTTCGCACTGTCGTCGGAGGTTCTGCGGGAACAAATCCGAGAAGTCCAGAAGCTTGCCAAAGGAGCTCGTCGGAACTTGCCAAGTGGATCGTCGCAGACCAGGAGTTTGCCGGAAGTCCGCAGGAGCATCACCGAGGGTTCATCGGATGATCGACGGAAGTTCGCCGGAAACTCGCCGGAAGAAGCGAGTGACGCACCGAAGCAAGCTGTAGAATATGTCTTAGGAAATAATCGTAGTTAGCACTTTGATTAAGTTAGAAATGGGAGGTGATCCCATTAGCTTAATCCTGGGGCAATTGGGCCCCTGAAGAACTCAAATTGGGTCGAATGGTTCAACCCATTCGGACTCAGGTTGCTGTGGGAGGTGCAACCGCCCAAGCAGGGAGGTAGCACCGCCCAGGCTATGTCTCCCAACAAGACTGGGTGGTGCAACTGCCCCAGCCAAGAGGTGCAACCGCCCAGGGCTCAGTCTTCGAGCGAGACTGGGCGGTGCAACCTCCTCTATCAGGAGGTAGCACCGCCAGAGCTCAAGTTTCGAGCTCTGCCAGGCGGTGCAACCTCTCCAGTCAAGCGGTGCAACCGCCTGAGCTCGGTCTTCGAGCTCTGGTAGAGAGGTGCAACCGCCCCTGACAGAGGTAGTACCGCCCAGAGGCTCAGTCTTCGAGCTCTGCCAGGCGGTGCAACCGCCCCAGTCAGGAGGTGCAACCGCCTGATCCCGGAATTCCGGGATTTGATCGTTTTGAGCTCCAAATTTGAACTGGGTTGGGGCCTATAAATACCCCACCCATTCAGCACTGAAAAGATACAGACCTACACCGAGTTCTTGATCTTTTCTGTGATTCTAAGAGCTCAAATTTGTGTAAAGTCCAAAAGTTCTCCTCTTTCTGTTCTTCAAGTCTTGAGTTGTAAAGAGAGGAGAGAAAGGTTCTGTAAGGGTTGTCTCCTGAGCCCATCAAAAGGAGTGAAACTGTAAAAGGGCAGTTGGCCTTCGCCTATTGAAGGAAGGCCTCTAGTTGAAGTCGGTGACCTCGTCGGTGGAGGAAGCCAAAAGTGGAGTAGGTCAAGACTGACCGAACCACTCTAAATCTCTAGTTTGCTTTTATTTTGAGTACTTTATCATTATTGCAAACCTCCTACATAGCTACTGCTCTCTGCGCTTTTACGAACAAGTTTCTAAGTTCTGATCTTTCCGAATCTGCATTCAGACGTAAATCGATGTTTTCATACGATCTTTACATTGTAGTTTACATTTACGTTTTGATTCTATTTATAACTGCAAACTATCTTCTACGCTTTTACGAACGAGTTTCTTTGCAGTTTACGTTTACGTTTTGATTCCATTTATAACGGCAAACAGCCTTCTGCGCTTTTACGAACAAGTGTCTAAGTTCAGATCTTTCCGAATCTGAGCTTACACGTAAACTGCGCTTAGACGCAAACTGTGTTTAGACGTAAACTGCGCTTAGACGTAATCTGCGCTTAGACGCAAACTGCACTTAGACGCAATCTGAGCTTAGACGCAATCTGCATTTAGACGCAAACTGCATTTAGACGCAAACTGCATTTAGACGCAAACTACGCTTAGACGCAAACTGTGTTTAGACGTAAACTGCACTTAATCATAAGTAATCTTAGAATCGGCTTTTGCATCAAAATAGTTTTTATCGAACGAACGCAGCTTTCGTTTTTAATCGCTGAAAGATTTCTGCTGCACTAATTCACCCCCCCCCCCCTCTTAGTGCTCTCGATCCTAACACGATCTCCATATCGACTCCAAGTGTGCCTTCATTTAAGTTGCTTTGGGTCGCTCCCCCACTTGATCTCGCAATGCATCCACCAATGCATTCTCTCAAGCGAGATCATGCGATGACTCCTCGCCGCTTGCTCAGTCCATTGAGCTTCGTGGAGTCGTTGTTTGTTGAGGTACTCCTCCTCAACATGTGAGGTCCATCTCACATGATTCTCCCTCTAGAGAGCCGGGACTTATCCCTCCTGGATAACTGTCCCATTGGAGTAACATCTCTCTTCGTTTCGGAGACCACCATCCCCTTGGACTACTCCGATCTGCTGAACAAACTGTGCATTGTTCTGCCTCCTGCAAACGCACTTGCTAGATTGCGACTCCACGTCAATACAGCCCCCGCTGCACTACTCAAGGCCTAGCAACATGCTGAACTCGTTGCACACTCCAGCCTCCTACGGACGTATCCTTCACATGCCGAAGAGAAAGTTCCAATGCTCCATGGCGCCGAGTTTCGGTCGCCTTGGGATGGCCGCGAACATTCCATCATCTGCATACAAGCCCATGCATGAGTACCGAATTCTTTGAGTTAGCAATTCCCCTCACCTCGGTGAGCTTTGCACAACTCTTTCGATCGCTGAGCAACTCATTCCACCTTGTATGGTCTCATTCTTTACCAAGCACCATCAAGTATAGTTGTCAACGTTGAGCCGTAGCTCAAACTCAGCCATCCCAACCTTTGTGCGCTCCACATTCTTCCAAGCTTGCCTGTTCTCATGGTGCCTCTTGCGCGAAGGGTTGGCCATTCCTCTGAATGCCAATGTCAGATGCCCGCTCCTCCGAGCGACTCCTTTTCCCTACATCTCCATGCCCATTTTCCCCCAAATGGTCGTGCGTGTGCTGACTGCCCTCAACGCGGCCCGCTAGGTCCCCCACGTTTGCATGCTAAGTGTTTTTATGAATGCTTGTCCCACTCTGATACCATCTGAGCTAAGGTCGGCCTCCCTGAAGCCTCCCATTGTCCCTTAGGACCAACAAAAGAGAGAACGGGTTAGAGAGAACACCTCAATCGGGATCCATAAGCAAATATCTCCGAAAAACACTTCATAGACAATGCAAATTACAAACAGACTTTACAAGCTCTGAACAGTGGCACAACAAAGGGTAAAATGGTCCATTACAGATCGAGAATCTCTTGCACGTGTCCACATGACACAACCTTTATTTACAAGCCTAAAGAGGCCACCAACCAAACTAAAATGGAACTATTAAGCCTTCGATCGCCCCTCTACATGCTATACAAGGCATAAACATGCCAAAAGACACGGACATACATAAGCATTACCTCAAACATCTTGTTTAGAAGTTTGTCTGTAACATCGCGGCGACCGAAACAGGGCAACTCATGGATTGCCCTTGTTCCCAACCGCATCACCACCACTTTTCCCAGCCGCATCGCCGCCGCTCAATCACCCGGCCAGTGACCTCTTCTCCTTGCGTCCCTATCTCGCTCGAGCGAGAAGGACCGCCGGCACCGCAATCGTAGCCGCCGGTTGCCGCAGCCCCTCCTTGCAGCGGTTGTAGAAACAGAGCTTCCTCTATTGCCGCAGCCCCTCGTCGATCACAGCCACGCCTCGAGCGCCGTTGCCTTCCAACCGACCCACCACCACTACCAGCCACCGTGCGGCGACCGCTGCTCGCCTCCCAGCCGCCGCACCCCCTAGCTCGGGCGAGAATGACAACCGCCACTCCCCCTTGCCCTGCCCCCTTGTGACCGAGAAACAGGGCAATCCTCTTGCTGCTGTGAATGCCGGTTGCCACCACCGTCGCCACTGCTGCCCAGCCAACGACGACATCGCTCGCCGCCCAGCCTACCACGACTGCTGCTGCCAGCCACCGTAGCCTTCACCTCAGCCCCCTCAATCTGCACCGTTGCTGCAGCCCCCTTGCTCTGCATCTTTGCCGCAGTCGCCAGTTGCCACCACTATAGCCTCAACCCCGGTCGCTTCAACGCCACCTCCCTCTTGTTCTGCCTCCACTACTGTAGTTGTTGGTTGGCATCACCGTAGCCTCAACCCGGTTGCTCGGTGATTGCTTCCTTGGGTCACAGCAGTCACAACCGTTGCCTTTCAGCCTCGGCGCTCTCATCTCACACAGTGACAAAAACACAAGACAGCAACTCTTCCTCCATCGCAGCCACCGCAGCGGTGAGTCCTTGCTGGCGCTATCCCCAACCACATCACCATCGCTGCCTCTCAGCCCTCAGCAGTAGCGATCCCTCCATGCAGCAACTGCAACAAGCATCGTTGCCTCTCACCAGCGCCTCCTTCCGTAGTGTGATAGAAACAGAGCAATGCTGCCTTCTATCCGCGCCGTCGCAGCCATCGCAGCGGTGAGCCCTTGGCGGTGCTGCCCTAGTCGCACCACCATCGCTGCTTCCCACGCGGCGACCAAGATTGTGACATAATCTACTCATACATGAAGGTGGATGGACAGCTCTCAAAAATTTGTCAAACTTCTACAGTGTTGGAATATCAGAGTAGGTTTGAAAGATTATCAAATCAAGCTAGAGATTGGTCGGAACGACAACTTCTGGATACATTTATTGAAGGTCTTATTCCAGAGATCCGGTGTGAAGTTAAGGCTCGTCAACCTCGCACTATGATAGCTGCGATCTCATTCGCACATCTACATGAGAAAAAAATCAACAGGGAAAATCATGGAAACAGAAGTGACAATAACCAGATGATCAGTAAGCCACCAGCCCTATCTATTCCCAACCAAAGCCTTGACACCCGAAGACTAACCCAAGAAGAACTTAAGGAAAGATCAACAAAGGGTTTGTATTATGATGAAAAATGGAGTATGGAGCACTGATGTAAACAAGGGCAACTTCTGATGATTGAACTAATTTGAGAGGAACCAAAAGCTAAGAATGTGGACTCCAATCATAAAGGTATGAAAACTGATGAAAATATTGAAGCCATCACACATACAGTGCATGCATTGGCTGGCTACACTAACCCACAAACTATGAAAATCGGAGGAACATTGAAGCATCAACCTGTCACTATTTTGATTGATACAAATAGCACTAATAATTTTATGGATAGAAAAGTTGTAGCCCAATTAGCCCACCACATTGAAGACTATGACAGATTCGAAGTAAAGATCATTGATGGACGGAATTTCACTTGTGATAGCAAAGGTTCAAAGATATAATTGATTATACAGGGCCAGAAGTTTCTGTTAGGATCGGAGCGGCACTAAGAGGGGGGGGTGAATTAGTGCAGCGGATTAAAACTTCGATTTTAACAAAATCTTTCGTACGTTAAGAACGAAACTTGAGAAATTTAACTTGAAGGCGTATTCTTAAAATTGTGCAGCAAGAGTAATAAGGAACTAAAGCAGTAAGAAGATTTGCAGTAATGTAAATGACAATAATAAAAAGCAAACCAGAGATTACGCCGATTTTTAGAGTGGTTCGGTCAAATGACCTACTCCACTTGCGAGGCCCCTCTTCGATGAGGCTCCCACCTTCCACTAGCAAGTCTCTTGAAATGGAAGGGTAAACACCCCTCTTACAACCTTTTACAAGCAGCTCAACCTCTTACAAATTTTCAATAAGAAAGGAGGAGGAGAACTCTCTAGCAAATTGAAAACAAGACTTGCTAAGACTTTCTAAGACTTTTCTCTCAATCAAAATGCTTCTCAAAAGTTGTAACCTCAGCTGAGATTTGAGGGGTATTTATAGGCCTCAAGAGGATTCAAATTTTGGGCTCCAAAATTTGAATTTTCTTAGGGTTTCCGGTGCTGGAGGTGCCACCGCCCAACCAGGCGGTGCCACCGCCCAGCACTCGGGTGCTGGACGGTGCAACCGCCCAGCCAAGGAGGTGTCACCGCCCAGCTCTCGGGTGCTGGCCGGTGCCACCGCCCAGCTAGGCGGTGCCACCGCCTACAGTGTTTTCAGCCCGACTACAGTGTTTTCAGCCACTAGTTGGGCTTCAATCTTGGCTCTCTAGTTCGCTGGTTTAGCTTAATTTTTAGCCTAAACCAACTCTGACTTTGGGCCCAGTTGGCCCCTAACCAGGATATAGGATTATCTCTTAATCCTAATCCTAATTACAAGTGGACTACATAACCAAAACACATCCTAAGCAAATTTTCAACCGCGAACGTCGAGTCTTGTTCCGGCGAGCTTTCCGACGAACTTCTTCCGACGGACTCCCTACAAGCTCCCAATCTTTGTGATGACTTTTAACGAGTAGCCGAGCCTTCTCAGTGATCTCCGCGAGCCTCCGACGATTTCTTCGGCGAACTTCCGACACGTTCCCGATTTCTTCTCGGATGGTTCCGGCAGCATCTCCGATGATTCTTCGGTCTCTTAAACGTCCATCGAGCTCGACTCCGGTATCCTTGCTTTATGTTTGCTAGTTATCGTAGTTAATCCTGCACACTTAACTCAATAATATGGATTAGATCAATTAACCCACCAATTGATTATATCATCAAAATCCGAGATTCAACAATCTCCCCCTTTTTGATGATGACAATCAATTGATGACGGAGTTAAACATAACTCCCCCTATCTATATGCCATATTATGAGAAGATAAAAAACACTTGAATTCCATCCCATTGGATTCAAGCATAACCCGATAAGTTCTAATCGTAGAACTTTATCGTTATCCTCATTAAACAATAGTAAGTACGAAACTTTGATGAAAATCTTTTTCAAGTCGAAAGATAAGAGACAAATTTTACTATGACAAGAGATAAAGATTTTCAACTTGAATTGCATGATTATACATTTTAGACATGCATTCAATATGATCAATCAATCTTACGATATTTTCAAGGATTTTGCAAGGCATATAAGATAATCATCGATCGATCACTTTTCTCAAGGATTTTGCAATTCATATTTTGTTATGCTATTAAGAATGATATAAGTCATCACTTTTCTCCCCCTTTGTCATCAACAAAAAGGAAAATGAGACTTGAAGCACATATTTTGTCATACAACGATTTTATCATTGAAAATTAAGTATGCAAAAATATTTACGCAGAGTTCATTTTAGAGGAAAATTCAGCATGCATTCATATTATCTAATCTCTTCTTTCTATGAATAATAGAAATTGTAGATGTATAAGAGAGAGATTGGGATAAAAAATTCAAGTAGTAATTTCACGAAGTCAAGATCATAATTCGAATACAAACTCATTCAAATCGTCAAATTCATGAAAATCTCAACATTACTTTTTAATCATCACATAAGGCATTTAAAGAATTTTTGAAACATAGGAGAATGATGAATTTAAGCATACAATGTTTCAATCAAATTCAAGTCATGAATGCCAAAAGATATTATTTGTGATTCCAATTTTGCAAGATCAAGATTATGATTTAGATAAAACTTATTTAAATCAAATCGCTAACTTGAAATTCATAATCAAGTCATCGAAGTCGATTTCGAGATTTCACAACATGTCATATGGAATTTGAAGGAGAATGAGAGATGGAAAGAAGATGAAAACTTTACGGAAAATCCAATCAAACAAGTTTATTGTTTAGGGACAATTTAACATACCTAATTCCCTTCTAATGAATTCAAATTGGTCTTCATTCAAGGCTTTTGTGAATATATCTGCTAATTGATGCTTTGTGTCAATGAATTCTAGAACAACATTATTGTTAAGGACATGATCGCGTATGAAATGATGCCTAACGTCGATGTGCTTAGTTCTAGAATGCTGAATTAGATTTTTAGTAAGGCATATGGCACTAGTATTATCGCATTTTATGGGAATATTTTCAAGGTGAATTCCATAGTCTTCTAATGTATTTTTCATCCAAATTACTTGTGCACAACATGCACTTGCAGCAATGTATTCGGCTTCCACCGTAGATAGTGCAACTGAATTTTGTTTCTTGGAAGTCCAAGAAACAAGTGCATGTCCTAAAAATTGGCATGTTCCGGATGTACTTTTTCTATCTATCCTGCATCCGCCAAAATCGGCATCTGCATAAGCTATTAGATCGAATTTTTCAGATTTTGGATACCACAATCCTAAATTTGGAGTTCCTTTAAGATACCTAAATATTCTTTTAACACTCTTAAGATGAGATAATTTAGGATTAGATTGAAACCTAGCGCAAAGTCCTATACTAAACATAATATCCGGTCTAGTCGCAGTGAGGTAGAGTAGACTACCTATCATTCCCCTATATGTTTTTTGATCGAAACTTTCACCATTTTCATCCATATCTAACTTAGTCGCAGTACTAATAGGGGTGTTTATTGCTTTTGAATTATCCATGTTAAATCGTTTTAACAATTCTAATGTATATTTGGATTGGTTAAGAAATATACCATCACTAAGTTGTTTGATTTGTAATCCCAAAAAGAAAGTTAATTCACCCATTAAACTCATTTCAAATTCAAGACTCATACATTTGGCAAATGATTCACATAGTGATTCATCCGAAGAGCCAAACACAATATCGTCAACATAAATTTGCACAATAAGAAAATTATTTTCAAAATGTTTAATAAACAATGTAGTATCAACCTTGCCTTTGGTAAAATTATTTAAAATAAGAAAGGAACTAAGCCTTTCATACCAAGCTCTAGGAGCTTGTTTTAATCCATAGAGAGCTTTAGTCAATTTGAATACATGATTAGGAAGAAGAGAATTTTCAAATCCGGGAGGTTGTTCGACAAATACTTCTTCGGAAATAAAACCATTCAAGAAAGCACTTTTAACATCCATTTGAAATAGTTTAAAATTATTACTACTAGCATAGGCAAGGAGCATCCTTATGGCTTCTAATCGAGCCACGGGAGCGAAGGTTTCTTCGTAATCGATACCTTCTTCTTGGTTGAAACCTTTGGCCACTAATCTAGCCTTGTTTCTAACCACGATACCATTTTCGTCTTGCTTGTTTCTAAAGACCCACTTAGTACCTATGACTAAGTGGTCACTTGGTCTAGGAACAAGCTTCCATACCTCATTCCTCTCAAATTGGTTCAATTCTTCTTGCATTGCAATGATCCAAAAATCATCTTTTAAGGCTTCATCAATGCATTTAGGTTCAATTTGAGAAAGGAAAGCGGCGTTAGCACAGAAATTTTTGAAAGAAGAACGAGTTTGAACCCCTTTTGATGTATCTCCTATAATTTGCTCTTTTGGATGAGCATCTACATACTTCCATTCTTTTGGTAAAGAAATTTCGGAAGAAGATGCATTCAAATGGCTATTTTGAGGAGAGGGTTCATTTAAATTCAAATTATCAAAACCAAGATCATCATCAAAATCATTTTTCTTTAAATCAGAAATTTCATTAAAAACTACATGAATAGACTCTTCAATTACTAAAGTTCTTTTATTAAAAACCCGAAAAGCTTTAGAAACGGAAGAGTAACCAAGAAAGATGCCTTCATCGGATTTAGCATCAAATTTTCCTAAAGCATCCCTTTCATTTAAAATAAAGCATTTACAACCAAAAACTTTAAAATAGGAGATGTTTGGTTTTTTGTTATTCCATAATTCATAGGGAGTTTTGGATAAGGATGGTCTTATTAGGACTCTATTCATGATGTAGCAAGCCGTATTTACGGCTTCGGCCCAAAAGTACTTAGGTAAACTATGTTCATTCAACATAGTTCTTGCCATTTCTTGTAGGTTTCTATTTTTCCTTTCAACTACTCCATTTTGTTGAGGATTTCTTGGAGTTGAGAAGTTGTGATTGTACCCATTACTTTCGCAAAAATTTTGAAAGTCACGGTTTTGGAATTCACCACCGTGATCACTCCGAATTGATGAAATCATGAAGCCTTTTTCGTTTTGAGTGAGTTTACAAAATTTAGAGAAACACTTGAAGCAATCACTTTTGTGAGCTAAGAAATAGGTCCAAGTGTATCTAGAGTAGTCATCCACAATCACAAAAGCATATTTGCTTCCACCTAGACTTGTTGTATCAATTGGTCCAAATAGGTCCAAATGGATCAATTGTAATGGTCTAGTAGTGCTAATTTGATTTTTTGGTTTGAAGCTTGTTTTTATTTGTTTGCCTAGTTGACATGCATCGCATACTTTGTCCTTAATAAACTTTATATTTGGAATTCCTCGTACTAATTCTTGAGATGAGATCTTAGATATTGTTTTCATGCTTGCATGGCCTAATCTCCTATGCCAAAGCCAAGCATCATCATTTACGACGGAGAAGCACATTTCATTACTTAGTTCATCAAGATTGATGGTATAGACATTATTTTGTTTTAAAGCAATCATAGTCATGTTATGATTTGGTTTTTCAATAATGCACATATTTGATTCAAATCTAACGATGTAACCTTTATCGCATAGTTGACTAATACTCAAGAGATTATGTTTCAATCCATCAACTAGTAAGACATCATCAATGGAAAAATTAAATTTGTTACCAATAGTTCCCTTGCCAATGATTTTGCCCTTGTTGTTGTCTCCGAAGGTAACGTACCCTTCTTCTTTGCTAGTGAGCATAGAGAAATGAGATGGATCTCCAGTCATATGTCTTGAGCATCCACTATCGAGATACCATCTCTTGCTCCTAGCTTGTGGGTTTGTCTACAAAAGAGGATGATTTTTAGGTACCCATTTGATTTTGGGTGCCTCAAAAATTGACCCACTAACTTTGTTATTTATGATTGAATTCTTTATAGTTCCTTTAGGAACCCATATTAATTTTTGTGAACTAATTTTCCTAAATGGGCATTTGTAGGCAATATGTCCGGATTTGCAACAAAAGTTGCATTTCATATAAGAGGAAACATGTAATGTAGGTCCTTTTATGAAAGTGGTAGGATTTTGATGTAATCCTTTTACAAATCCAATTCCATTTCTATTTGCGATGTGACCCTTGTGTGCAAGGATCATATCTAATCCTTTGCTACCAACCTTAAACTTGTTTAAGGTTTCCTTAAGAAGCAAATTTTCATTTTTTATTGCTTCTAAGTGCTCACACTTAGAGCATGGAGGAGTTTGAAGACTATCAAACTTATCTTGTAGCAAAGCATGCTCTTTCTTTAAGATACTTAACTTCTTCCTAACAGTTCTACATTCATCAAATAATTCATGAAAAGCGATAGATAGTTCTTCAAAAGATAAATCTTCATTAAATAAATCACATACCTCTTCTCCTAACGCCGTTAGCGCGTAATGAGCAACTTGCTCGGTGTTGGACTCCTCTTCTTCGGATGCGCTTGAATCATCCCACGTTGCCTTGAATGCCTTCTTCTTTGATGTTCTCTTTTTGGCTTGAGGACAATCGTTCTTATAGTGTCCCGGTTTTTTGCATTCATAGCAAATCACTTGGTCCTTCTTTTGTTCAAATTTATTTTTTGTATTATTTTTAAATCTGTTCTTTCTTAAATATTTTTTAAATTTTTGAGTCAAAAGTGCAATGTCATTGTCACTGTCCTCATCACTTGATGTTCCTTTCAAGTGGTCTTCTTGTGATTTGAGTGCCATATCCTTCCTGTTCTTTGGAAGGGGGTTCTCGAGCTTGTCATGAGCTTGACATGTCATTTCGTAGGTCATTAGAGACCCAATGAGTTCTTCAAGAGGGAATGCTTTAAGGTCTTTGGCCTCTTGAATGGCCGTAACTTTTGGATCCCAACTTTTAGGGAGGGATCTTAAGATTTTAGTTACTAGTTCAAAGTTAGTAAAATCTTTACCAAGAGCTTTGAGTCCATTGATGATATCCGTAAACCGGGTGTACATGTCTCCGATGGACTCACTTGGTTTCATTCGGAAAAGTTCGTAAGAGTGCACAAGGATGTTGATTTTGGACTCTTTCACTCGGCTAGTGCCTTCATGAGTGACCTTAAGAGTTCTCCAAATATCAAAAGCCGAATCACACATTGAAACACGATTAAATTCGTTTTTGTCTAGTGCACAAAACAAGGCATTCATAGCCTTTGCATTTAAAGCAAAAACCTTCTTCTCCGATTCATCCCATTCGCTCATCGGAAGAGAAGATTTTTGAAATCCATTCTCGACAATAGACCAAAGCTCAAAGTCCATAGAAATGAGGAAGATTCTCATGCGAGTCTTCCAATATGTGTAATCCGACCCATTAAACAAAGGTGGTCGTGCAATAGAATGACCCTCTTGCATGCCGGAGTAAGCCATCTCTCTTGGGTATTAAACCAAATATGAGAGATAACCTTGCTCTGATACCACTTGTTAGGATCGGAGCAGCACTAAGAGGGGGGGGTGAATTAGTGCAGCGGATTAAAACTTCGATTTTAACAAAATCTTTCGTACGTTAAGAACGAAACTTGAGAAATTTAACTTGAAGGCGTATTCTTAAAATTGTGCAGCAAGAGTAATAAGGAACTAAAGCAGTAAGAAGATTTGCAGTAATGTAAATGACAATAATAAAAAGCAAACCAGAGATTACGTCGATTTTTAGAGTGGTTCGGTCAAATGACCTACTCCACTTGCGAGGCCCCTCTTCGATGAGGCTCCCACCTTCCACTAGCAAGTCTCTTGAAATGGAAGGGTAAACACCCCTCTTACAACCTTTTACAAGCAGCTCAACCTCTTACAAATTTTCAATAAGAAAGGAGGAGGAGAACTCTCTAGCAAATTGAAAACAAGACTTGCTAAGACTTTCTAAGACTTTTCTCTCAATCAAAATGCTTCTCAAAAGTTGTAACCTCAGCTGAGATTTGAGGGGTATTTATAGGCCTCAAGAGGATTCAAATTTTGGGCTCCAAAATTTGAATTTTCTTAGGGTTTCCGGTGCTGGAGGTGCCACCGCCCAACCAGGCGGTGCCACCGCCCAGCACTCGGGTGCTGGACGGTGCAACCGCCCAGCCAAGGAGGTGTCACCGCCCAGCTCTCGGGTGCTGGGCGGTGCCACCGTCCAGCTAGGCGGTGCCACCGCCTACAGTGTTTTCAGCCCGACTACAGTGTTTTCAGCCACTAGTTGGGCTTCAATCTTGGCTCTCTAGTTCGCTGGTTTAGCTTAATTTTTAGCCTAAACCAACTCTGACTTTGGGCCCAGTTGGCCCCTAACCAGGATATAGGATTATCTCTTAATCCTAATCCTAATTACAAGTGGACTACATAACCAAAACACATCCTAAGCAAATTTTCAACCGCGAACGTCGAGTCTTGTTCCGGCGAGCTTTCCGACGAACTTCTTCCGACGGACTCCCTGCAAGCTCCCAATCTTTGTGATGACTTTTAACGAGTAGCCGAGCCTTCTCGGTGATCTCCGCGAGCCTCCGACGATTTCTTCGGCGAACTTCCGACACGTTCCCGATTTCTTCTCGGATGGTTCCGGCAGCATCTCCGATGATTCTTCGGTCTCTTAAACGTCCATCGAGCTCGACTCCGGTATCCTTGCTTTATGTTTGCTGGTTATCGTAGTTAATCCTGCACACTTAACTCAATAATATGGATTAGATCAATTAACCCACCAATTGATTATATCATCAAAATCCGAGATTCAACAGTTTCATGCAATGATTACTACACTGAAAGATCGACCTGTTGCTTACACTCTCAAAAAGTGGAGACCATACTTACTTGATCAACGGGTTGTGATGCGTTGCAGATAGTCTATGGCTAAAGTGTTGAAAGAGAAGCTCCCCGAGATTGATGCTGCTCAGCCTTGAGGACAAGGCTGATTTGAAGATGGAGGAACTGTTAGGACCCTTTTTTTAAGCTTTTGAATAATGTTTATTAAGTCTATTTAATCCAGTTGTTTATTGAGTCGGTTTGGTTCAGTTGGAGTCAAGTAGAGGTTTATTTAATATTTATTTATTATTAGAGTTCAAGTCCTGATGGACTCTAGGTAGAACTCTATAAATAGGGATGTAACTGCTTCTTTTCAGTAATCTATGAAAAATACTATTCTGTTTTTGACAAACCCTAGGAGGCCGATCCCCTCGAAGTAATCAAGGAGGGCCGATCCCCTCGAAGTGATCAAGGAGGGCCGATCCTCTCGAAGCGATCAAGGAGGCCGATCCCCTCGAAGCGATTATTATCATCCCCATTTCTCCCCTTTCTTCGATGATAAGACTTTAGGGTCTTATCATTTGGTATCAGAGTCTACGATAAGACCTTTAGGGTCTTATCATTTGGTATTAGAGCCTACGATAAGAATTAGGGTCTTATCAGATTAATTTAAACATGCAATGTTTCAATCAAATTCAAGTCATGAATAACAATACTTTCATATTGTGAGTATCAATTCATGAATACCAAAACATATTATTTGTGATTCCAATTTTTCAAGATCAAGATTATGATTTAGATAAAACTCATTCAAATCAAATCGTTAACTTGAAACTCATAATCAAGTCATCAAAATCAATTTCGAGATTCACAAAATATCATAAAATTATTAATCTCGATCAGATGGGAAAATCATTTTTTAAGTGATTCTTTTTCATCTAAGTATGCCTTACTCTTTATATGTCAAATCAAGATAAGCATGAAAGTTCAAGACGTAAAGGCAAAATCTTATAAAATAACTCATCAAGCAAGATTTTAAACATCCATTTTCAAGCCATATAAATAGTAAGTCAAGGATTGAATTAACTAATGTCATGAATTCCAATAGGCATCTCAAAATATCAACATCACATTAAAAATATATTTCAAAAAGATATATCAATAAGTGATTCATTTGTATCATTTCATTCATTCGGAAGATTCTCCTCTTTGGTAAATAAATGTAGGAGAACAAAATGAATTAAGGTGATGTAACATGATTGAAGCATTGAACATGATTCATATTTAAAATGTGTCTCATGTCATAAGTATGAATCAAGCATTTGTAAAATCCGAAATTATCCTCAAAGTCATATTCAATAAATTCATACATGACAATCATAGATTTATTGAAAAGACGATAAGATAGAGGATCACATTTCGTTTTTCTAAATTTCTATTCATGTGATTTGCTTCTTATAAGCATGCCTTTACCTTTAATAAAACAAGTGTCAACATTTAAGACGGAAAGGTAAAAAACAAATCATCAAGCATGATTCCTCTAGAAAATTCTCCTCTTTAAATATTCAAAGAGAGAATCATGATGAACATTCTTAGTTTACATAAAGTTTCAAAACATATGATTTTTTTTTCATTTATGCCAAATAAAAACATGTATCATGTTTAAAACAGAAAGAGTAAGATTTATTACACCAAAGATCAATAAGGTACTTTCATTATGGTAAAAATCAATAATTCATAAATCACAAGATTCATCATGCATAATTTCGAATTTTATTAAGCATGATCAATATGCATGACACTAAAACATGGTTTCAAAATGTTTAATATTTTTATTACATAATTTTATCATTATGCATCATTATATATAACTTTACAATATCATGCATAAAATCGTCAAATCATAGTATTAAAATTTTAATATTTTCATTACAACTTTATGCATCATTAAGTATACAATTATCATGACACTTCACTATTTCATATAAGCATGCCTATTTCATTTATGTCAAATCAAAACATACATCATTTTTTTTTTAAAGCCACTTTTATGTCAAATCAAAAAATGCATCATTATGCATGATCATTATGGAAATCATCAATAATCAATAAACTATAAATTACCCAAAACTCATCACCATCATACATAGCTTCAAAAAATAAATTTATTAGGCATGATATCATATTTCATAAGGCATTTTTAATCAAGATTATTTTGTTTATCATAAATATACAATTTTCATGATTATCTTCAAAATTACTAGAATGATAAGCATGATTTCTATTTTTTTTATTTTCATGTAATTTTTAAGAAAATTAATCCTAAACTAAATTAAAAATAACTCATGAAAAGTATTATGTAATTTCAAAATAATTCAAGAGAGTTGAGTTACTTATCTTGTAGTCGAAGCTTGTCAAAGCCCAATTCGTCGTTTCACCTTTAGAAGTTTTTGATTCATCCTTGGTTGCCTTCCTCTTCTTTGGCCTCTTTCTCCGTTCAAGTTCATTGTTTATTTTAGATTTTTGTTTAATAAACTTATTAAGATTTAGTGTTCGAAGTTCAAGTTCATCATTGTCCTCATCACTTGAGTCATCGCTCAAGTGGTATTCATTTGTCCGGAGTTCCAAATCCTTCCTGTTCTTTGGAAGGTGATTTTGTTCATCATGTTCATCATGTGCATTGTGCATCATTTAATATGTCATCAACGAACCAATTAGTTTTTCAAGTGGTAAGTTGTTTAGGTTTTTAGCTTCTTGTATTGCAGTTACTTTTGAATCTCACTTCTTAGAAAGAGAATGCAAAATCTTGTTCACAAGTTCAAAATCCAAAAACCATTTGCCAAGAGCTCTTAAACCATTGACGACATTCGTAAAACGGGTGTACATGTCATCAACGGTTTCGCTTGGCTTCATTTGAAAAAGCTCGAAATTATGTAATAAAATGTTAACTTTCGAGTCTTTGACTCTACTAGTTCCCTCGTGCATGATTTCAAGTGTTTGTCAAATATCAAAAGCCGTTTCGCATGTAGAAATCCGATTGAACTCATTTTTGTCCAAAGCGCAAAATAAGGCATTCATAGCCTTTGTGTTTAAAGAAAAATACTTCTTCTCCAAATCCGACCATTCGTTCATCGGTTTAGAGGGAAGTTGAAAACCGTTTTCAACGATATTCCATAAATCCAAATTCATAGAAACCAAGAAAACTCTCATTTGAGTTTTCCAATAATTGTAGTCCAATCCGTTAAACAACGGTGGATGAATAACCGAAAAACCCTCTTGAAAGCCATGAAGAGCCATTTCTCTCGGGTGTAAATCTGAAATGAGAAATACTGGGCTCTAATACCAATTGTTAGGATGAAGAGCACTACGAGGGGAGGGGGGGGGGGGGGGGGGTGAATTAGTGCAACGGAAAACTTTCGACGATTAAAACTACGTTTATACGATAAGAGTGATTTCGGTAGAAAAGCCGATTCGTAATTCACTTTAACTTGTGATCAAGCAAGATGCAGTTAAAGTGAATCTATCAGGGTAGTTTGCAGTTATGCTGGAAATCAGAATGTAAGCGCAAACTGAAATATGGTGTTCGTACGATAAAACTGATTTACGTCTAAACACCGATTCGGAAAATACTGAACTTTGAAACACGATCGTAAATTCGCAGAAGGCAGTAAGCTATTGAGGAGATTTGCAGTAAAGATAATATGCTCAAAGTAAATACAAACTAGAGAGCACCATGATTTTAGAGTGGTTCGGTCAATCTTGACCTACATCCACTTCTGGCTTCCTCCACTAACGAGGTCACCGACGTCCACTAGAGGCCTTCCTTCAATAGGCGAAGGCCAACCACCCTTTTACAGTTTCACTCCTTTTGACAGGCTTAGGAGACAACCCTTACAAACTTTTCTCTCCTCTCTTGAAAGATCAAAACTTGGAAAAAGAGGGAGGAGAACTTCTAGCCTTTACAACACTTTTGAGCTCTAAAAATCACAGAGTAAGATCAGGATTTCGGTGGTTTTTGGTTGCTCTTTCATTGCTGAAAGAGTGGGGTATTTATAGGCCCCAAATCAGTTTGAATTCCGAGCTCAAAACTGACAATTCCCAGAATTCCGGGGTTTGGCAGTTGCACCGCCTGACTGGGGCGGTTGCACCGCCTAGTAGAGCTCAGAGACTGATCCTCTAGGCGGTGCCACTGCTTGTCAGGGGCGGTTGCACCTCCTGCCAGAGCTCGGAGACCGAGATCAGGCGGTGCCACCGCTTGACTGGGGCGGTTGCAACTCTGTCAAAGGTGGTTGCACCGCCCAGCCAGAGCTCGGAGACTGAGCCCTAGGCGGTGCCACCGCCGACCCAGGTGGTGCCACCTCTGGCCAAGTAATCTAAGTCCGAATGGGCTAATCCATTCGGCCCAATTTGGGTCTTTCAAGGGCCCAATTGCCCCAAGATTAAGTTAATGGGATCATCTCCCATTTCTAACTTAATCATCGTGCTAACTACGAATTTCTTAAGACATTTATTGCAACTTGCTCCGGTGCATCAATCGCTTCTTTTGGTGAGCTTCCGGCGAACTTCCGGCGAACATCCGATGAACCTCCGGCGATGCTCCGACGGACTTCCGACAAACTCTTGGACTTGCGAAGATCCACTTGGTGAGTTCCGATGAGCTTCTTTTGGCAAGCTCCTGGACTTCTAGGATTTGTTCCCGCAGAACCTCTGACTATCGTTCGAACTTCCGTCAAGCTCTTGAACTCCCAACGTGATCATAGTCTTGACTCCGACGTAACTCCTGCTGCATGTCTTACTTTCATCGTAGTTAATCCTGCACACTTATCTCAACATATGGATTAGATAACAAATGACAATTGACGTCATCATCAAAATTCAAGATTCAACATTTTTAACATGAATTTCATGATATAAATGTAAGGCATGATTTCATATGATCAACCAATCTAAGAACTTGCGATATTCTCAAAGAGTTTTGTGATGCATATAAGACATTTGCATTACAAAAGCTTTTGCAATTCATATAAGTCATGCTATCGATGCATATAAGACATTTGCATTACACAAGCTTTTGCAATTCATATAAGTCATGCTATCGAATTGGCACAAGTCATCACAAGTCATGTTTTGCTCATTCTTCTCCCCCTTTGTTATCAACAAAAAGGAGATGAGACTTTAAGCATATAATTTTTGATCATAAAATCATTAGAAAAGGAATTCAGCATTAAGATCGATCATCGAAAATTCATCTCATTAAAAAAATCACCATTTATCCAGAATTCATCTCATTAAAAAAATTCAGCATTCATCCAGAATTCATCGTAGCATTCTTCCAGAATTCATTTAAAAAAAAATCAGCATTCATCCAGAATTCATCTCATAAAAAAAATCAGCATTCATCCAGAATGCATCTCAAAAATTCAACTTTCATTCAAAATTCATCTCATTAAAAACACATGGCTTTCATACAAAAGAAAGAAGATGACAAAACTTTAACTTGGCATTAAGAGTAATCATATAAGGATTGCATGTCAAAGTAACAGAATAAGAAGGTATATCAATTAATCCTTAGGAGGAAATCCATAGTTCTTATTCATGACATCTATTTTTTGATTCATTTGTCGTAGTTCCTTCAAATTTTCAATTTGTTGAATTTGAATTTGCTCTTGTTATGATTTGAGTTGTTCTTATTGTGATTTGATCTGATGAAATTCTGCCATAATGAGTTCTTCAGAAGATGAAGCAGGAGCTGAAGGTGTTGCACCAAAGGGACTAGGAGGAGGAGATTCATTTTCCCTAAAAATTGGTGTTTCGCGGTGTTCTACTGGTGCGGGAATTGGATCAGTCCTTCTAGGTTGCCTAACCCATATACCATTGCTAAATGTGCGCCTAAGTCTTTTCAGTAGATTTCTATTGATGGTGTTAAATCGATCAACTTGAATTATTTCTTCATCAAGCGAGACACAAATATCATGGGCAAGTTTTAATCGAGTGATTAACCCCCCATATGGTAACATAGTGTCTTTACCTATTATATCCTGCATGTGTTGCCGGATTGAGTATCCAAAATAGTTATGTTGACCGGTCATATTCCAATACATGGTGGTTATCTCTATTTGACTCATTTCGTCAAGATGAAATTGTTTAGGGAATAGTATGCTTGTTATGATATGATGAAGAATTTTAGAGTTAAGGGGCAGTAAGTGCTTGCAACTCTTGGGTATTATGCCGAGGTCCGGATTTACAAAAATAGTTTCGACAGCTTCGGAGTAAGTTGCTCCGATTATATTGACATCCCATTTACCTCTAAAATAACAGCCCCTATCTTTTTCAGTGATTCCAATTAGTTCACAAATAGTACTATCAAAAATTCTAATTTGTGTTCCTAGTAGGTAAATACTTAGGCTATCGTTATCCACGTATAAGTTTGCATAAAATAGCCTAACTAACCTAGGATAAATTGGTTCATTTATTTGTAGGAGAGGTAGGGCATCTAGATGTGCAAACCACCTAATGGGTTCTAGGTCATAATCCAGTATAAGTATCCAAACCAATTATATTGTCTAGTCATAATCTAGTACATGGTGTTTAGCTTTATTTGACTCATTTCATCAAGATGAAATTGCTTGGGAAGTAGTATGCTAGTCATGATATGATGAAGAATTTTAAAGTTAAAGGGTAGTAAGTGGTCGTAACTTTTGGGTATCATGCCTAGGTTCAGATTTTCAAAGATAGTTTCTAAGGCTTCGAAGTAAGTTGCTCCGATTACATTGACATCCCATTTATTTCTAAAGTAACAGCCCCTATCCTTTTTAGTAATTCCAATTAGTTCACAAATAGTACTATCAAAGATTTTAATTTGTGTTCCTAAAAGGTAAGTACTTAGGCTTTCATTGTCCACACATGAGTTTGCATAAAATATCCTACTAACCTAGGATAAATTGGTTCATTGATTTGTAGGAGAGGTAAGACATCTAAATGTGCAAACCATTTAATGAGTTCTAGGTTTCCTAGTTCATCTAGATCAACATGTTTACCCATATGTATAGTTCTTATTTCAAAATTTGGAAACCTATAAGCTACTTCTGTAGATCTAAAAAGATTTTGGTCATATGAATCTCCTTCAACCCTTTTCCCTTTTGTTCTTGTTGATCTCTTAGGAGTCATTATCTAGACAAGATGATAGATCAAGAATATGAAACTGTGAAGAGTAGGCAAAATAATGAGAAGAGGAAGGAAAGATTTCAGATTTTACCTTATGGAGAATTCCTTGAAAGATGAAGAGCTTGAATCAACAAGAATCCCTCTCCTAGGCTTCTAAAGGTTGGAATGAGGGTTAGAGAAGTTTTGAAGGAGTTGTGGAAGATTTAGGGAGAGTTCTCACGGGTTGGGGGTGGTTCCACCGCCGGCCCTAACCCCTTTTCTTATAAAGGAGATCTCGGGCGGTGCCATCGTCGAGCAACCGAGCGCTCAGGCGGTGCTACCATCGGTTCTGGTGGTGCCACCGTTGGCATGCCAAGAAAGAGAAAGAAAAAATTTCTTTCCTCCCCCTTTTTATTTTTCAGAGGTGTTTGGCTCAAGATAGGATAGGATCTTGGATTGCACTTTAATATGTCATTTGGAATCGAAAGAGAAGGAAGAAATCAAATCCACGAAAGAATGGAAAGAGGATGAAAAACTTTTCGAAAAATACATTCAAACAAGCTTATTCTCAGGGACAATTTAACATGCCTAATTCCCTTCTAATGAATTCAAATTAGTCTTCATTTAAGGCTTTTGTAAAAATGTATGTTAATTGATGCTTTATGTCAATAAACTCTAGAACGATATTATTGTTAAGGACATGATCGCGTATGAAATGATGCCTAACATCGATATGCTTAGTTCTAAAGTGTTGAATTAGATTTTTGGTAAGACATATGGCACTTGAATTATCACATTTTATGGGAATGTTTTTCAAGTAAATTTCATAGTCTTCTAATGTATTCTTCATCCAGACAACTTATGCACAGCATGCACTTGCAGCAATGTATTCGGCTTCCGCCGTAGAAAGTGCAACTGAGTTTTCTTTCTTGGAAGTCTAAGAAACAAGTGCATGTCCTAAAAATTGGCATGTTTCAGATGTACTTTTTCTATCTATCCTGCATCCACCAAAATCAGCATCTGCATAAGCTATTAAATCAAATTTATCGGATTTTGGATACCACAATCCTAAATTGGGAGTTCCTTTAAGATATCTAAATATTCTTTTAACACTCTTAAGATAAGATAACTTAGGATTAGATTGAAACATAGCGCAAAGTCCTACACTAAACATGATATCTGGTCTAGTCGCGATGAGATAAAGTAGACTACCTATCATTCCCCTATACATTTTTTGATTGAAATTCGCACCATTTTCATCCATATCTAACTTCGTCAAAGTACTCATAGGAGTGTTTATTGCTTTTGAACCATCCATGTTAAATCATTTTAACAATTCTAATATATAGTTAGATTGATTAAGAAATATACCATCACTAAGTTGTTCAATTTACAATCCTAAAAAAATGGTTAATTCACCCATTAGACTCATTTCAAATTCATGACTCATACACTTGGCAAATGATTCACATAGTGATTCATCCGAAGAACCAAAAATAATATCATCAACATAAATTTGCACAATAAGAAAATTATTTTCAAAGTGTTTGATAAACAATGTAGTATCAACCTTTCCTTCGATAAAATTATTTAAAATAAGAAAGGAACTAAGCCTTTCATACCAAGCTCTAGGAGCTTGTTTCAAGGCATAGAGAGCCTTAGTCAATTTGAATACATGATTAGGAAGAAAAAATTTTCAAATCCGGGAGGTTGTTCGACATATACTTCTTCGGAAATAAAACCATTCAAGAAGGCACTTTTGACATCCATTTGAATTAGTTTAAAATTATTACTACTAGCATAGGCAAGGAGCATCCTAATGGCTTCTAATCTTGCCACAGAAGTGAAGGTTTCTTTGTAGTTGATACCTTCTTCTTGGTTGAAACCTTTGGCCACTAATCTAGCCTTCTTTCTAACCACGATACCGCATTCGTCTTGCTTGTTTCTAAAGACCCATCTAGTACCAATGACTAAATGGTCACTAGGACTAGGAACAAGCTTTCATACCTCATTCCTCTCAAATTGGTTCAATTCCTCTTGCATTACAATGACCCAAGAATCATCTTTCAAGGCCTCGTCAATGCATTTAAGTTCAATTTGAAAAAGGAAGGCGGCGTTAACACAAAAATTCTTGATGGAAGAACGAGTTTGAACCCCTTTTAATGTATCTCCTAGAATTAGCTCCTTTGGATGAGCATCCACATACTTCAATTCCTTGGGTAAGGAAGAAGATGCATCCAAGTTGCTATTTTGAGGAAGGGGTTCATTTAAATTAAAATTTTCAAAACCAATATCATCATCAAAATCATTTTTATTTAACTCAAAAATTTCATTGAAAACTACAAGAATAGACTCTTCTATAACTAAGGTTCTTTTGTTAAAAACACGAAAAGCCTTAGAAACAGAAGAGTAACCAAGAAAGGTGCCTTCATCAGATTCGGCATCAAATTTTCCTAAAGCATCCTTTTCATTCAAAATAAACCATTTACAACCGAAAACTTTAAAATAAGAAACATTTGGGTTTTTGTTATTCCATAATTCATAGGGAGTTTTTTATAGAGACGATCTTATTAGAACCCTATTCATAATGTAGCAAGCCATATTCACGGCTTCGACCCAAAAATACCTGGGTAGACTATATTCATTCAACATAGTTCTTGCCATTTCTTGTAGGTTTCTATTTTTTCTTTCAATTACTCTATTTTGTTGAGGATTTCTTGGAGTGGAGAAGTTGTGGTTATATCCATTAACTTCACAAAAATTTTGGAAGTTATGGTTTTGAAATTCACCACCGTGATCACTCTGAATTGATGAAATCATGAAGCCTTTTTCGTTTTGAGTGAGTTTACAAAATTTAGAGAAACATTTGAAACAATCACTTTTGTGAGCCAAGAAATTGGTCCAAGTGTATCTAGTATAGTTATCTACAATTACAAAAGCATATTTGCTTCCTCCTAGACTTGTCGTGTCAATTGGTCCAAATAAGTCTAAATGGATCAATTGTAATGGTCTAGTGGTGCTAATTTGATTTTTTGGTTTGAAACTAGTTTTTATTTGTTTACCTAGTTGACACACATCACATAATTTGTCCTTAACAAACTTCATATTGGGAATCCCTCGTAGTAATTCTCTAGATGAGATCTTATATATTAGTTTCATACTTGCATGGCTTAATCTCCTATGCCAAAGTCAAGCATCATCATTTAAAGCGGAGAAGCACATTTCATTACTTAGTTCATCAAGATTGATGGTGTAGACATTATTTTATTTTAAAGCAATCATTGACAAGTTCTTGTTTGGTTTTTCAATAATGCACGCATTATATTCAAATCTAATGATGTAACCTTTATCGCATAATTGACTAATACTTAAGAGATTATGTTTTAATCCATCAACTAGTAAATACATCATCAATTGAAAAGCATAATTTGTTACCTATGGTTCCCTTGCCAATGATTTTGCCTTTGTTGTTATCTCCGAAGATGACGTACCCTTCTTCTTTGCTAGTGAGTATAGAGAAATGAGATGGATCTCCAGTCATGTGTCTTGAGCATCCACTATCAAGATATCATCTCTTGCTCCTAGTTTGTGAGTTTGTCTACAAAAGAGGATGGTTTTTAGGTACCCATTTGAATTTAGGTGCCTCAAAAATTGATCTACCAATTTTGTTATTCATCATTGAAGTATTTATAGTTTCTTTAGGAACCCATATCAACTTATATGGACTAATTTTCCTAAATGGACATATGTAAGCAACATGTCTGGATTTACAATAAAAGTTACATTTCAAACAAGGTGAAACATGTAATGTGGGTCCTTTAATGAAAGTGGTAGGATTTTGATGAGATCCTCTCACAAAACCAATTCCACTTCTATTTATGACGTGACCCTTGTTTGCGAGGATCATGTCCAATCCCTTGCTACCGACCTTAAACTTGTATAAGGTCTCTTTAAGTAGCAAATTTTCATTTTTCATTGCTTCTAAGTGTTCACACTTAGAGCATGGATTTTGAAGGCTATCAAGCTTATTTTGTAGTAAGACATGCTCTTTCTTTAAAAGATTAAACTTCTTACTAATAGTTCTATACTCATCAAATAATTCGTGAAAAGCGATAGAAAGTTCATCGAAAGATAAATCTTCATTAATTAAATCACATACCTCTTCTCCTAAAGCCATTAGCGCAAAGTTTGCCTTCTCTTTGTTGCTAGCTTCTTCACTTTTTGAATCACTTGAATCATCCCAAGTCGCTTTTAAAGCTTTCTTCTTCTTCGGTTGCTTCTTCTTGGCTTGGGGGTATTCATTTTTGAAGTGCCCCGTCTTCTTGCATTCATAGCATATTACTTGGTCCTTTTTATGTTCAAGTTTGTATTTGGTGTTGTTTTTAAATTTGTTCTTTCTTATAAATTTTTAAAATTTTTGAGTTAAAAGTGCAATGTCATCATCACTGTCCTCATCACTTGATGTTCCTTTCAAGTGGTCTTCTTGTGATGTAAGTACCATATCCTTCCTATTCTTTGGAAGGGGGTTCTCGAGCTTTTCATGAGCATGGCATGTCATTTTGTAGGTCATTAGAGATCCAATAAGTTCTTCAAGAGAAAATGTTTTAAGGTCCTTGGCCTCTTAAATGGCCGTAACTTTTGGATCCCAACTTTTTGGAAGGGATCTTAAGATCTTAGTTACTAGTTCAAAGTTAGAAAAATCTTTACCAAGAGCTTTGAGTCCATTGATGACATCCGTGAAATGGGTGTACATGTCTCCGATGGACTCACTTGGTTTCATTCGGAAAAGTTCATAAGAGGGCACAAGAATATTGATTTTAGAATCTTTCACTTGGCTAGTGCCTTCATGAGTGACTTCAAGAGTTCTCCAAATATCAAAAGCTAAATCATAAATTGAAACGCGATTAAATTCATATTTGTCTAATGCACAAAACAAGGCATTCATAGCCTTTGCATTTAAAGCAAAAACCTTCTTTTCCGATTCATCCCATTCGCTCATCGGAAGAGAAGATTTTTTTAATCCATTTTCGATAATAGTCTAAAGTTTGAAATCCATGGAAATGAGGAAGATCCTCATACGAGTCTTCTAATACGTGTAATCCGACCCATTAAACATAGGTGGAAGTATAATATAATGACCCTAATGCATGCCGGAGTAATCCATCTCTCTTGGGTATTAAACCAAATATGAGAGTGTTAGGACTCTAGCTTAGAGAGTCCTAATTGAGAGGGACATTCATGTAAGAGTGTTAGGACTTACTATTTATATGGCTTGATAAAAATGAGTTCAATCATGTTTCGGTTTGTAAAACCATGTTTGATATTTGGCATACACTCGAAGTGACTCACGAAGGCACAAGTAGAGTGAAAGAGTCAAAAATCAATCTTTTGATACATTCTTTTGAACTTTTCCGAATGAAACCGAGCGAGAAGAGCAAAGATTTAAACAATGGTCTAAAAAGACTCGGCAAAAGTTTTTTCGATTTTGAGCTCGTAAATAAGATTCTAAGATCCATTCCTAAGAGTTGGGACCCTAAAGTCACTGCTATTCAAGAGGCTAAAGATTTAAACAACTTTTCTCTTGAAGAACTAATCGGGTCATTAATGACCTATGAAATGACTTGCAAGGCTCATGAAGAGCAAGAAGACATCCTTCCAAAGAACAGGAAGGATATGGCACTTAGAACTTTAGATGACCACTTGAGAGAAAACTCAAGTGATGAGAACTGTGACGATGACTTGGCACTTCTAACAAGGAAATTCAAAAAATTCATTAAGAGAAACAAATTTAAAAGTTACATAAAAAATTAACTTGAACCCAAAAAGGACCAAGTTTTTGTTACGAATGCAAAAAGCCGGGACACTACAAAAGTGATTGTCCCCAAGCCAAGAAGAGAACATCAAAGAAGAAGGCGCTCAAAGCAACGTGGGATGACTCGAGCACGTCCGAAGAAGATGAGTCCAACACCGAGCAAGTTACTCATTATGCCTTAATGGCCATCGGAGAAGAGGTAACAAATTTAATTGATGCAGATTTATCATTTGATGAATTATTAAATGCCTTCCATGACTTATTTGATGAATGCAAAACAATTAATAGAAAATATAAATTACTGAAAAATAAGCATGATAGTCTTGTTAGTAATTTTGATAAATTAAAAACTGAATATCAAGATAGTTTAGCTCAATGTGAAAAATGCCATGATCTAGAAACTCTCCAAAAGGAAAACTTGCTACTTAAGGACACCTTGAAGAAATTCGAGGTTGGTAGCAAGTCTTTGAACATGATCCATGCAAATAAGGGTCACGTTCCCAAAAGAAGTGGAATCGGATTTGTGAGAAGTCCTCACCAAAATCCAACCACCTACATAAAAGGCACTATCTTACATGGTCAACACCAAAGCAAATGCAACTTTTGTTGCAAACATGGACATAAAACGTATCATTGTCAATTCAAGAAAATTAGTCCGAACAAACTGATTTGGGTTCCTAAAGGAACCATGATAAACTCTCTGCAATAAAATAAACAATGTAGATCAGTTTTTGAGGCACCCAAAAGTAAATGGATACCTAAAAATTATCCTTTCTTGTAGAGACATTCACCATCACAAGCTAAGAGCAAGAGATGGTACCTTGATAGTGGGTGCTCAAGGCATATGACCGAAGATCCATCTCAATTCTCTAAGCTCACTAGCATAGATGAAGGCTATGTCACCTTCGGAGACAACAACAAGGGTAAAATCATTGGCAAAGGAACTATAGGTAACAAATCCATCTTATTTATTGACGATGTTTTGTTAGTTGATGGTTTAAAACATAACCTCTTAAGTATTGGTCAATTATGTGATAAAGGATATATCGTCAAATTCGAATCTAATGCTTGCATCATTGAAAAACCACACCAAAACACATCTATGATTGCATTAAAACAGAATAACGTATACACCATTGACATCAATAATCTTTGCAATGAAATGTGTTTCTCGGTTTTGAATGAGGATGCTTGGCTTTGGCATAGGAGATTAGGTCATGCTAGCATAAAACTAATCACCCAAATATCATCCAAGGAACTTGTACGAGGAATTCCTCATATCAAGTTCATCAAAGATAATGTGTGTGATGCTTGTCAATTATGAAAACAAACTAAGAGTAGTTTCAAATCTAAGAATCAAATAAGCACCTCTAGGCCCTTACAATTGATCCATATGGATTTGTTCGGACCAATCTCTACATCAAGCCTAGTAGGTAGCAAATACGCCTTTGTCATTGTATATGACTATAGTAGATACACATAGACTTACTTCTTGAAACACAAAAATGAATGCTTTAAATATTTCACTAAGTTTTGTAAACTTATTCAAAATGAAAAGGGTTTTATGATTTCATCAATTCGAAGTGATCACGGTGGTGAATTTCAAAACCGTGATTTCCAAGAATTTTGTGAATCTAATGGATACAACCATAACTTCTCTACTCCAAGAAATCCTCAACAAAATGGCGTAGTAGAAAGAAAGAATAGAAATTTACAAGAAATCGCAAGAACCATGTTGAATGAACATAGCCTACCCAAATATTTTTGGGCCGAAGCCGTAAACACTACATGCTATATTTTGAATAGAGTTCTAGTAAGACCCTTACTCACCAAAACTTGTTAGGATCAAGAGCACTAAGAGGGGGGGGGGAGTGAATTATTGCAGCGGAAAACTTTCAACGATTAAAACTGCATTCGTACGTTGAAATCTGATTCGACCTAAAAGTCGTTTCATGCAGATAATAACTTTGAAAGCTTATGGAAATGTATTTGAAGTAAAGCAAGGCAGGAAGTTTGCAGTTAAGATAGATATCGGAATGTAAGGGCAAACTGAAATATGATGTTCATATGATAAAACCGATTTCCGACGTAAAATCATTTTCGGAAACTTAACTTGAAAGTGAGTTCATAAAAGCACATAAGGTAGTAAGCAATTGAGGAGGTTTGCAGTAAAGATAAAATGCTCAAAGTAAATGCAAACCGAGATTTAGAGTGGTTCGGTCAATCTTGACCTACATCCACTTTTGGCTTCCTCCACCAACGAGATCACCGACGTCCACTAGAGGCCTTCCTTCAATAGGCAAAAGCCAACCACCCTTTTATAGTTTCACTCCTTTTGACGGGCTTAGGAGACAACCCTTACAAACTTTTCTCTCCTCTCTTGAAAGATCAAAACTTGGAAAAAGAGGGAGGAGAACTTCTAGCCTTTACAACACTTTTGAGCTCTAAAAATCACAGAGTAAGATTGGATTTTCGGTGCCCTTTCATGCAGGAAAGGGTGGGGTATATATAGGCCCCAAACTACTATGAATTTGGAGCTCAAAAATATCTTTTTCCGGATTTTCGGGGTCTTGGCGGTACCACCTCCTGACTGGGGCGGTACAACCGCCTAGCAGCTCGGAGACTGAGATTTTGGTCGGTGCCACCTCCTGACAGGGGCAGTTGCACCGCCCAGTCTCACTTAGAGACTGAGCCAGGCGGTGCCACCGCCTGCTTGGGGCGGTTGCACTGCCCAGCTTTCCTAGGAGACCCTCTCTTGGGCGGTGCCACCGCCGACCTTGGCAGTGCCACCGCCTAGTAGGAATTCTAGGCCGAATGGGTTGATCCATTCGACCCAATTTGGGTCTATCAAGGGCCCAATTGCCCCCAGATTAAGTTAATGGGATCACCTCCCATTCCTAACTTAATCTACATGCTAACTACGATAATTCTTAAGACATTTACTACAGCTTGCTCCGTTGCATCAATCGCTTCTTCCGGTGAGCTTCCGGCGAACTTCCGGCGACCATCCGACGAAACTCCGGCGATGCTCCGACGGACTTCCGGCAAACTCCAGGACCTGTGACTATCCACTTGGCGAGTTCCGACGCGCTTCTTTTGGCAAGCTCCTGGACTTCTCGGATTTGTTCTCGCAGAACCTCCGATGACCGTCCGGACTTCCGTTGAGCTCTCGAACTCCCAACGTGATCATAATCTTTGACTCCGACTCAACTCCTGTTGTATGTCTTACTTTCATCGTAGTTAATCCTGCACACTTATCTCAACATATGGATTAGATAACAAATGACAATTGACTTCATCATCAAAATCCGAGATACAACAATCTCCCCCTTTTTGATGATGACAATCAATTGATAATGGAGTTAACCTTAACTCCCCCTATCTATATGCCATATTTGAGATAAGTCATTCTTGAATTCAAGGCCTTTGAAATCGATAGACTTATTGATAAGTTAAGAACTCTTTACCTTATCAATTACTCCCATCGTGATTCCTATCATGATGTATCTTACTGAAAATGATGTCAAGACTTGACATCCATTCTCAAGTTTTACATTTCAAATATGAATGATTGTAGCAGTTCAACATAAGATATCAAAATGTAAAATTATTATGCAAGTTCTTGATTTCTTAATATGATGCAAACATGGCATAATGCAAATATGGCAATCATAGTTATCATCGATTCATATATTTTCAATGATGCAAGCATGGCATAATGCAAATATGGTAATCATAGTTATCATCGATTCATATATTTTTGATTATGCAAGCATGGCATAATCATAGCATCAATTCATATATCTCTCCCCCTTTGTCATCAACAAAAAAGAAAACGATATAAACAATTTTTAAGCATAAGTGTGGTTTTATTCATGCCATAACTAGGTTCATGTCATTTTCCAATAGTGAGTAATAGGATACCAATTATGCAAACATCTTAAGAAAAACATGACATGGAGATAGCTTTTAATACTTCTTCATTTTCATTTGTTATTATCTTTTTGCATGAAGGAGGAAGGCTATTTGTGATACCAGCTATTTGTGAGTTTACTTTGAATGAAGTTAAAATCGATGAGAGATTAAATCATATTCTATTTTTACAAGGATCAAGATATGTATGTGAAACAAATCCTTGCAAGTAAAAACACTATCATCCATATTTCAAAAAGGAATTTACACGCAGGAATCATTTTATCAAATCCATTTCTCAAAAAATATTTTTCACATGATAAGTGTATGAGAGATGTTTTTGCTAGTTGATTCCATATGTCAAAAATCAATGATGAGAATCAAACTCGATATAAATATGCTTATTAAGTTCGGAAAAGGATAATGTATCGAGAAAATCCGATTGTTAGGATACCACTAGTTAAGAGAATCCGAAAATGAAATTAACACTTTCATGCATTCGGACAAGACTATACTATAGATTTTCAAATACAATCATGAAGATAAAACATGCTTATTGTTATGAAAATTTTTATATACAAAAAACATAATTTCCAACATGTAATTTTAGGCATTTAATGGCAATCAAGTGATTTGATCATTCAATCAATAAAGTCCAAAAAATGATTTTAACAAGTTTATGCATTCGGACACATTAACATTCCTAATTCTCTTCTAATGAAATCAAATTGTTCTTCGCTTAGAGGTTTTGTAAAAATATCAGCTAGTTGATGCTTAGTATCAATGAACTCTATCATTACATCATGATTAGTGACATGATCTCGTATAAAGTGATGTCTAATATCAATATGTTTTATTCTTGAGTGTTGAATGAGATTCTTTATTAAATATATTGCACTTGTGTTATCACATTTAATGGGAATGTTTTTAAGATGGACTTTATAATCTTCTAAGGTGTTTTTCATCCACACAACTTGTGCACAGCATGCACTAGCTGCAATATACTCAGCTTCGGTTGTTGATAGTGCGATCGAGTTTTGTTTCTTAGATGACCAGGAAACAAGGGAATGTCCCAAAAATTGACATGATCCTAATGTGTTTTTTCTATCTAATCTACACCTAGCAAAATCCGCATCAGCATACGCAATTAACTCAAAATTCTCAGATTTTGGATACAATAATCCTATATTTATGGTATCTTTAAGATATCTAAGTATTCTTTTAACCACTTTAAAATGAGATATCTTAGGGTTTGATTGAAACCTAGCACAAAGTCCTACACTGAACATGATATCTGGTCTAGTTGCAGTGAGGTAAAGTAAACTTACTATCATACCCCTATAAGTTTTTTGATCGAATCTTTCTCCACTTTCATCAACTTCTAACTTAGTGGAGGTGGTCATAGGAGTGTTAATAGCTTTTGAGCTATTCATATTAAATCTTTTTAGCAAATCTAAGGTATATTTAGTTTGACTAATAAAGATGTCATTGCTTAGTTGCTTAATTTGTAAGCCTAAGAAAAAGGTTAATTCTCCCATCAAACTCATTTCAAATTCGAGACTTATGGTTTTAGCAAAAGATTCATAAAGAGATTCATTCGTAGAACCAAAGATAATATCATCAACATAAATCTAAACAATGAGAAAATTAATTTCAAAATTTTTGATAAACAACGTGGTATCGACCTTGCCTTTTGTGAAATTATTTTCAATAAGAAAAGTACTTAATCTATCATACCAAGCCCTTGGGGCTTCTTTTAAACCATAGAGAGCTTTGGTTAATTTAAATACATGATTAGGGAGGCTTTTATTTTCAAATCTGGGAGGTTGTTCAACATAAACTTCTTCAGAAATAAAGCCATTAAGAAAAGCACTTTTAACATCCATTTGAAACAACTTAAAATTGTTATTACTAGCATAAGCAAGGAGCATCCTTATGGCTTCTAATCTAGCCACAAGAGCGAAGGTTTCTTCGTAATCAATACCTTCTTCTTGGTTAAAACCTTTGGCCACTAATCTAGCCTTGTTTCTAACCACGATACCAGATTCATCTTACTTGTTTCTAAAGACCCATTTAGTACCAATAACTAAATGGTCATTTGGCCTAGGAACAAGCTTCCACACCTCATTTCTCTCAAATTAATTTAACTCATCTTGCATTGCGATAATCCATGAATCATCTTTCATAGCTTCGTCAATACATTTAGGTTCAATTTGGGAGAGAAAAGCAGCGTTGGCATAGAAATTTTTAAGAGAAGAAGGTGTTTGAACCCCCTTAGATATATCTCCTAGGATTAGCTCCTTAAGATGAGCATCTACATACTTCCAATCCTTGGGTAAGGGTGTTTCGGAAGTAGATGCATCCAAGTTGCTAGTTGGAGAAGGGGTTTCATTTAAATTTAAAGAATTAAAATTAGCATCATCATCAAAATCATTTTCTTTGATTTCGGAAGTCTCATTGAAAATAACATGAATGGATTCTTCTATAATTAAAGTTCTTTTATTGAAGATACGAAAAGCTTTAGAAACCGAAGAATAACCAAGAAAAATTCAATCATCGGATTTAGCATCAAATTTTCCTAAGGCATCTTTTTCGTTTAAGATAAAACACTTATACCCAAAAACATAAAATATGAAACATTGGGTTTTTTATTTTTCCACAACTCATAGGGGGTTCTGGTGAGTAAGGGTCTTACTAGGACTCTATTCAAAATATAGCATGCAGTGTTTACGGCTTCGGCCTAAAAGTATTTGGGTAGGCTATGTTCATTTAACATGGTTCTTGCCATTTCTTGTAAATTTCTATTCATTTTTTCTACTACTCCATTTTGTTGAGGATTTCTTGGAGTAGAGAAGTTGTGGTTGTATCCATTAGATTCATAAAATTCTTGGAAATCACTGTTTTAAAATTCTCCACCGTGATCACTTCGAATTGATGAAATCATAAAACCCTTTTTATTTTGAACAAGTTTACAAAACTTAGTGAAATATTTAAAGCATTCATTTTTGTGTTTCAAGAAGTAAGTCTATGTGTATCTACTATAGTCATCTACAATGACAATGGCATATTTGCTACCTCCTAGGCTTGATGTAGAGATTGGTCCGAACAAATCCATATGGATCAATTGTAAGGGCCTAGAGGTGCTTATTTGATTCTTAGATTTGAAACTACTCTTAGTTTGTTTTCATAATTGATAAGCATCACACACATTATCTTTGATGAACTTAATATGAGGAATTCCTCGTACAAGTTCCTTGGATGATATTTGGGTGATTAGTTTCATGCTAGCATGACCTAATCTCCTATGTCAAAGCCAAGCATCCTCATTCAAAACCGAGAAACACATTTCATTGCAAAGATCATTGATGTCAATGGTGTATACGTTATTCTGTTTTAATGCAATCATAGATGTGTTTTGGTGTGGTTTTTCAATGATGCAAGCATTAGATTCGAATTTGACGATATATCCTTTATCACATAATTGACTAGTACTTAAGAGGTTATGTTTTAAACCATCAACTAATAAAACATCGTCAATAAATAAGATGGATTTGTTACCTATAGTCCTTTGCCAATGATTTTACCCTTGTTGTTGTCTTCGAATGTGACATAGCCTTCGTTTATGCTAGTGAGCTTAGAGAATTGTGATGGATCTATGGTCATATGCCTTGAACATCCACTATCAAGGTACCATCTCTTGCTCTTAGCTTGTGATGGTGAATATCTCTACAAGAAAGGATAATTTTTAGGTACCCATTTACTTTTGGGTGCCTCAAAAACTGATCTACATTGTTTATTATGTTGCAAAGAGTTTATCATGGTTCCTTTAGGAACCCAAATTATTTTATTCGGACTAATTTTCTTGATTGGACAATGATATGTTTTATGTCCATGTTTGCAACAAAAGTAGCATTTGCTTTGGTGTTTAACATGTAAGATAGTGTCTTTTATGAAGGTGGTTGGATTTTGGTGAGGACTTCTCACAAATCCGATTCCACTTCTTTTGGGAACGTGACCCTTGTTTGCAAGGATCATGTTCAAAGACTTGCTACCAACCTCGAATTTCTTCAAGGTGTCCTTAAGTAGCAAGTTTTCCTTTTGGAGAGTTTCTAGATCATGACATTTTTCACATTGAGCTAAACTATCATGATATTCAGTTTTTAATTTATCAAAATTGCTAACAAGACTATCATGCTTATTTTTCAGTAATTTATATTTTCTATTAATTGTTTTACATTCATCAAATAAGTCATGAAAGGCATTTAATAATTCATCAAATGATAAATCTGCATCAATTAAATTTGTTACCTCTTCTCCGATGGCCATTAAGGCATAATGAGCAACTTACTCAGTGTTGGACTCCTCTTCTTCGAACGCGCTCAAGTCATCCCACGTTGCTTTGAGCACCTTCTTCTTTGATTTTCTCTTCTTGGCTTGGGGACAATCACTTTTGTAGTGTCCCGGCTTTTTGCATTCGTAACAAATAACTTGGTCCTTTTTGGGTTCAAGTTTATTTTTTGTGTCACTTTTAAACTTGTTTCTCTTAATGAATTTTTTGAATTTCCTTGTTAGAAGTGCTAAGTCATCGTCACAGTTCTCATCACTTGAGTTTTCTCTCAAGTGGTCATCTAAAGTTCTAAGTGCCATATCCTTCCTGTTCTTTGGAAGAATGTCTTCTTGCTCTTCATGAGCCTTGCAAGTCATTTCATAGGTCATTAATGACACGATTAGTTCTTCAAGAGGGAAGTTGTTTAAATCTTTAGCCTCTTGAATAGCAGTGACTTTAGGGTCCCAACTCTTAGGAAGGGATCTTAGAATCTTATTTACGAGCTCAAATTCTGAAAAACTTTTACCGAGTCTTTTTAGACCATTGACGACATCCGAGAAACGAGTGTACATATCGCCAATAGTCTCGCTCGGTTTCATTCGAAAAAGTTCAAAAGATTGTATCAAAAGATTGATTTTTGACTCTTTCACTCTACTTGTGCCTTCGTAAGTCACTTCGAGTGTATGCCAAATATCAAACGCGGTTTTACAAACCGAAACATGATTGAACTCATTTTTATCAAGCGCACAAAATATGGCATTCCTAACCTTTGCATTAAGAGCGAAAGTCTTCTTCTCCAATTCATTCCAATCGATCATTAGAAGAGAAGACTTCGAAAATTCATTTTCGACAAGATTCCAAAGTTCAAAATCCATTGAAATAAGGAAGATCCTCATTCGGGACTTCCAATAAGTGTGGTCCATCCCATTGAACATGGGTGGACGTGTAATAGAGTGGCCCTCTTGGTTTCCGGCGTATGCCATCTCTCTTGGGTTTTAATCCGTTGGGGGAGGGTGAATTAGTGTAGCGGAAAACTTTCGATGATTAAAACTACGTTTGTACGTTGAAATTCGATTCCGACGTAAAATTAGTTTCGTGCAGATAATAACTTTGAAAGCTTATGGAAATGTATTTGAAGTAAAGTAAGGCAGGAAGTTTGCAGTTAAGATAGATATCGGAATGTAAGCGCAAACTGAAATATGATGTTCATATGATAAAACTGATTTCCGACGTAAAACTGTTTTCGAAAACTTAACTTGAAAGTGAGTTCGTAAAATAGCATAAGGCAGTAAGCTATTGAGGAGGTTTGCAGTAAAAATAAAATGCTCAAAGTAAATGCAAACCGAGATTTAGAGTGGTTCGGTCAATCTTGACCTACATCCACTTTTAGCTTCCTCCAGCAATGAGGTCACCAACGTCCACTAGAGGCCTACCTTCAATAAGCGAAGGCCAACCACCCTTTTACAGTTTCACTCCTTTTGATGGGCTTAGGAGACAACCCTTAGAAACTTTTCTCTCCTCTCTTGAAAGATCAAAACTTGGAAAAAGAGGGAGGAGAACTTTTAGCCTTTACAACACTTTTGACCTCTAAAAATCACAAAGTAAGATTGGATTTTCAGTGCCTTTTCATGCAGGAAAGGGTGGGATATATATAGGCCCCAAACTACTTTGAATTTGGAGTTCAAAAATATCTTTTCCCGGATTTCCGTGGTCCTGGCGGTACCACCTCCTGACTGGGGTGCTACAACCGCCTGGCAGCTCGGAGACTGAGCTTCTGGGCAGTGCCACCGCTTGACAGGGGCGGTTGCACCGCCCAGTCTCGCTCGGAGATTGAGCCCAGGCGGTGCCACCGCTTGCTTGGGGTGGTTGCACTGCCTAGCTTTCCTGGGAGACCCTCTCCTGGGTGGTGCCACCGCCGACCCTGGGGGTGCCACCGCCTAGTAGGAATTCTAGGTCGAATGAGTTGATCCATTCGGCCCAATTTGGGTATGTCAATGCCCAAGTGTCCCCAGATTAAGTTAATGGGATCACCTCCCATTCCTAACTTAATCTACATGCTAACTACGACAATTCTTAAGACATTTACTATAGCTTGCTCCGGTGCGTCAATGGCTTCTTTCGGCGAGCTTCCGGCAAACTTCCAGCGAACATCCGACGAACCTCCAACGATGATCCGACGGACTTCCGGCAAACTCCTGGACTTGCGACGATCCACTTGGTGAGTTCCGACGAGCTTCTTTTAGCAAGCTCCTAGACTTCTCGGATTTGTTCCCGTAGAACCTCCGACGACCGTCCGGACTTCCGTCGAGCTCTCGAACTCCCAACGTGATCATAGTCTTTGACTCCGGCTCAACTCCTGCTGCATGTCTTACTTTCATCGTTGTTAATCCTACACACTTATCTCAACATATGGATTAGATAACAAATGACAATTGACTTCATCATCAAAATCCGAGATACAAGAAAACTCCCTATGAGTTGTGGAATAATAAAAAACTCAATGTTTCATAGTTTAAAGTTTTTGGGTGTAAGTGTTTTATCTTGAATGAAAAAGATGTCTTAGGAAAATTTGATGCTAAATCTGATAAAGGAATTTTTCTTGGTTATTCTTCGGTTTCTAAAGCTTTTCATATCTTCAATAAAAGAACTTTAATTATAGAAGAATCCATTCATTTTGTTTTCAATGAGATTTCTAAAATCAAGAAAAATGATTTTGATGATGATGTTAATTTTGATTCTTTGAATTTAAATGAAACCCCTTCTCCAACTAGCAACTTGGATGCATCCACTTCCAAAACACCCCTACCCAAGGATTGGATGTATGTAGATGCTCATCCTAGGTTTCAATCGAACCCTAAGATACATCATCTCAAAGTGGTTAAAAGAATACTTAGATATCTTAAAGGTACCATAAATCTATGATTATGGTATCCAAAATCCAAGAATTTTGAGTTAATTGCATATGCTAATGTGGATTTTGCTGTGTGTAGATTAGATAGAAAAAACACATCAGGATCATGTCAATTTTTGGGAAATTCCCTTGTTTTCTGGTCATCTAAGAAACAAAACTTGGTTGCACTATCAACAACCGAAGCTGAGTATATTGCAGCTAGTGCATGCTTTGCACAAGTTGTGTGGATGAAAAATACCTTAGAAGATTATAAAGTCCATCTTAAAAATATTCCCATTAAATGTGATAACACAAGTGTAATATGTTTAACAAAGAATCTCATTCAACACTCAAGAACAAAACATATTGATATTTGACATCACTTTATATGAGATCATGTCACTAATCATGATGTAATCATAGAGTTCATTGATACTAAGCATCAACTAGCTGATATTTTTACAAAACCTCTAAGTGAAGAACAATTTGATTTCATTAGAAGAGAATTAGGAATGTTAATATGTCTGAATGCATAAACATGTTTGTTAGGATCAAGAGCACTAAGAGGGGGAGGGGGTGAATTAGTGCAGCGGAAATCTTTCAACGATAAAAAACGTTCGAACGATAAAAATGATTTTGGTGTGAAAGTCGATTCTAAGATTACTTTAACTTAAGATCAAGCGAGATGACGTTAAAGTCAATCTATGAAGGCAGTTTGCAGTTATAATGAAAATCAGAATATAAGCGTAAACTGAAATACGACGTTCGTACGATAAAAGCGATTTCGGTATGAAAGCCGATTCGTAAACCACTTTAACTTGAGACGAAGTAAGATGCAGTTAAAGCAAAGATATAAAGGCAGTTTGCAGTTATGATGGAAATCAGAATGTAAGCGCAAACTGAAATATGATGTTCGTACGATAAAACTAATTTGCGTCTAAACGCCGATTCGGAAAGCACTGAACTTTGAAACACATTCATAAAAACACAGAAGGAAGTAAGCTATTGAGAAGGTTTGCAGTAAAGATAAGATGCTCAAAGTAAATGCAAACCGAGATTTAGAGTGGTTCGGTCAATCTTGACCTACTCCACTTTTGGCTTCCTCCACCGACGAGGTCACCGACGTCAACTAGAGGCCTTCCTTCAATAGGCGAAGGCCAACCACCCTTTTACAGTTTCACTCCTTTTGACGTGCTTAGGAGACAACCCTTACAGAATTTTCTCTCCTCTCTTTAAAGCTCAGAACTTGGAAGAAAAGAGGGAGAAGAACTTTTGGCCTTTACAACAATTTTAAGCTCTAAAAATCACAGAACAAGATCAAGATTTTGGTATATGTTCAGTGCTTATTCAGTACTGAATAGGTAGGGTATTTATAGGCCCCAACCCAGTTCAAATTTGGAGCTCAAAATTGTCAATTCCTGAAATTCCGGGATCTAGCGGTTGCACCTCCTGACTGGAGCGGTTGCACCGCCTGGCAGAGCTTGAAAACTGGGCCTCTGGGTGGTGCCACCTCTGTTAGGGGCAGTTGCACCTCCTGCCAGAGCTCGAAGACCGAGCTCAAGCGGTGCCACCTCTTGTCAGGAGAGGTTGCACCGCCCAGTCTCGCTCGGAGGCTGAGCCCAAGCGATGCCACCTCTTGGCTGGGGTGGTTGCACCGCCCAGTCTCGCTCGGAGACTTAGCCCAGGCGGTGCCACCTCCTGGCTTGGGCGGTTCAACCGCCTGACAGAAATCAGGGTCCGAATGGGTAGATCCATTCGGCCCAATTTGGGTTTTTCAGGGGCCCAATTGCCCCAAGATTAAGTTAATGGGATCACCTCCCATTTCCAACTTAATCAATGTGCTAACTACGATATTCCCTAAGACATTTACTGCAACTTGCTCTGGTGCGTCAATCGCTTCTTCCGGGGAGCTTCCAGCGAACTTCCGTCAATCATCCGATGAACCCTCGGTGATGCTCCTACGGACTTCCGGCAAACTCCTAGACTTGCGACGATCCACTTGGCGAGTTCCGATGAGCTTCTTTGGTAAGCTTATGGACTTCTCGAATTTGTTCCCGCAGAACCTCCAACGACTGTCCGAACTTCCGTCGAATTCTCGAACTCCCAACGTGATCATTGTCTTGACTCCGGCATAACTCCTGCTGCATGTCTTACTTTCGTCGTAGTTAATCCTGCACACTTAAAACAAAACATTGATTGAGACAATTAATCCTAAGCAATTAACCAAGTTGTCCGGCATGTCATTGGTGCCTTGACGCTTTGTCCGATTCTTCGGCGCATCGTCCTCTCCTGTAGCCTATTGCCCAATCGGCCAGTTGACTCCGCAACTCCGATATCCTTGGCACAATACCCGCTTTTCTTGGCCCGATGCCCGAGTCCACTGCCCGAAGCCTTCTGTCGATACGTCGACCGATCCACCGGCCCGACGTCCAATCTTCTGACATGTTCCTCCGGCACAACATGATTTTACTGCTTTAATTGTCTCATCCTGATCGAAGCATCCTACGTCACTCAAAATGCAGATTAAATTATAAACATATATCAAGTAGTTTCATCATCAAAATATGAGATTCAACAATCTCCCCCTTTTTTATGATGACAACCACTTGATGACGGAGTTAAACTTAACTCTCGGAGTTTAAACAAACTCCCCCTATCAATATGCCGTATTGATGGAATCTTGAATTCAAACTGAATTCATGTTATTGCGATGAATACTTGCAACACGTCATCATGAACTTATGCATAAACTTATGCATAATATCATACTTCTCCCCCTTTGTCATCAACAAAAAGGAGAAGTCCAACTATTCTTGTGTTTGGAATATTAGTTTAACTTATTGCATGAAAAACATAATATCAAGTTTTATTATCATGCAATTTTGAAGCCAGAAAATTCAGTAAATGTGACATCATGCTTAGAACATTCAAGCTATCAAGTTTTAGATATGCAAGTTTTACAGCATACAAGATAGCACTTTTAGAACATGCAAGCAAGCAATGTTACAACAATTTAGAACTTCCGGCGAGCTTCCGGCGAACTTCCGTCGATCATCCGATGAACCCTCGGTGATGCTCCTGCGGACTTCCAGCAAACTCCTGGACTTGCGACGTTCCACTTGGCAAGTTCCGATGAGCTTCTTTGGCAAGCTCATGGACTTCTCGGATTTGTTCCCGCAGAACCTCCGATGACTGTCCGAACTTCCGTCGAATTCTCGAACTCCCAACGTGATCATTGTCTTGACTCCGGCGCAACTCCTGCTGCATGTCTTACTTTCATCGTAGTTAATCCTACACACTTAAAACAAAACTTCGATTGAGATAATTAATCCTAAGCATTTAACCAAGTTGTCCGGCATGTCATTGGTCCCTTGACGCTTCGTCCGATTCTCCGGCGTATCGTCCTCTCCTACAGCCTATTGCCCAATCGGCATGTTGACTCCACAACTCTGATATCCTTGGCACAATACTTGCTCTTCTTGGCCCGATGCCCGAGTCCACGGCCCGAAGCCTTCTATCGATACGTTGACCGATCCACCGGCCCGACGTCCAATCTTCTGACATGTTCCTTCGGCACAACATGATTTTACTGCTTTAATTGTCTAATCCTGATCGAAGCATCCTATGTCACTCAAAACGTAGATTAAATCATAAACATATACCAAGTAGTTTCATCATCAAAATACGAGATTCAACAATCTCCCACTTTTTGATGATGACAACCACTTGATGACGGAGTTAAACTTAACTCCCGGAGTTTAAACAAACTCCCCCTATCAATATGCCGTATTGATAGAATCTTGAATACAAACTGAATTCAAGTCATTGCAATGAATACTTGCAACACGTCATCATGAACTTATGCATAAACTTATGCATAACATCATACTTCTCCCCCTTTGTCATCAACAAAAAGGAGAAGTCCAACTATTCTTGTGTTTGGAATATTAGTTTAACTTATTGCATGAAAAACATAATATCAAGTTTTATCATCATGCAATTTTGAAGCCAAAAAAATCAGCAAATGTTACATCATGCTTAGAACATTCAAGCTATCAAGTTTTAGATATGCAAGTTTTACAGCATACAAGATAGCACTTTTAGAACATGCAAGCTAGCAATGTTACAACAATTTAGAACTTCCGGCGAGCTTCCTGCGAACTTCCGTCGATCATTCGATGAACCCTCGGTGATGCTCCTACGGACTTCCGGCAAACTCCTGGACTTGCGACGATCCACTTTGTGAGTTCTGACGAGCTTCTTTGGCAAGCTCATGGACTTCTCGGATTTGTTCCCGTAGAACCTCCGACGACTGTCTGAACATTCATCGAATTCTCGAACTCCCAACGTGATCATTGTCTTCACTTCGGCGCAACTCCTGCTGCATGTCTTACTTTCATCGTAGTTAATCCTGCACACTTAAAACAAAACTTCGATTGAGACAATTAATCCTAAGCAATTAACCAAGTTGTCTGGTATGTCATTGGTCCCTCGACGCTTCGTCCGATTCTTCGGCGCATCGTCCTCTCCTGCAGCCTATTGCCCAATCGGCCAGTTGACTCCGCAACTCCGATATCCTTGGCACAATACCCTCTCTTCTTGGCCCGATGCCCGAGTCCACGGCCCGAAGCCTTCTATCGATACGTCGACCGATCCACCGGCCCGACGTTCAATCTTCTGACATGTTCCTCCAGCACAACATGATTTTCCTACTTTAATTGTCTCATCCTGATCGAAGCATCCTACGTCACTAAAAACGTAGATTAAATCATAAACATATATCAAGTAGTTTCATCATCAAAATACGAGATTCAACATTGTTAAGATTATTTTTTAGATTTTTTTTTTAATGATCAAATCACTTAATTGCCATGATGATTTTACACAATTACATGCCTTAATTACATGTTGGAAATTATGTGTTTTGAATACAAAAAATTTCATGATAATAAGCATGTTTTATCTTCATAATTGAATTAGAAAATCTATAGCAAAACCTCGTCATAATCCATGAAAGTGTTAAATTTCATTTTCGGATCTTCTTGATCCTAACAATCGGATTTTCTCGATACAATATTATTTTCCGGACTTAATAAACATATGTCATATCGAGTTTTTAGATTCACATCATTGATTTTTGACATATGGAATCAACTAGCAAATGCATCTCTCATAGACTTATCGTGTCAAAAATATCTTCCGAGAAATGGATTTGATGATTCCTTCTTATATCTTTTGAGAAATAGTTTTACATACAAGGATTTGATTCACCTACATATCTTAATCTTTGCAAGAATGAAGTATGCTTTAATATCTTATCAATTTTAACTTTATTCGAGTAAGCTCACAAATGGCTTTCTTCCTTCATGCAAAAAGATAATAACAAATAAAAAGGAAAAAGTAATGAAAGCTATCTCCATGTCATATTTTCCTTGAGATGTTTGTATAATTGGTATCCTATCACTCATTATTGAAAAATGACATAAACCTAGTAAAAATTTGCTAATATCGTTCTCCTTTTTGTTGATGACAAACGGGGAGAAATATATGAATTGATATTATGAGTGCCATATTTGAATGGGAAATATATGAATTGTTGCTATGAGTGCCATATTTGAATTTAATGCTATATAAATTGATGCTATGAGTGCCATATTTAAATTTGAATTATGTTAAGGTATCAAAAGCTTGCATCGAAATATACGATAAATTGGTGATAGAATTGCTATGATTGCCATATTTGCACTATGTTATTGCCATATCATGATAAGATATCAAGAACTTGCATAGCAACTTTACTTGTTGATATCTTTCCATGTGATGCTACGATTGCTAAACACTTGAAATGTTTGCTTTACGTTAAGATATCAAAAGCTTAAATTGTAAATTTACATGTTGATATCTTATGTTGAATTGCTACAATCATTCATATTTGAAATGTAAAACTTGAGAATGGATGTCAAGTCTTGACATCATTTTCAGTAAGATACATAGTGGTAGGAATCATGATGGGAGTAATTGATAAGGTTAAGAGTTCTTAACTTATCAATAAGTCTATTGAATTCAAAAGCCTTGAATTTAAGAATGACTTATCTCAAGTATGGCATATAGATAGGGGGAGTTAAGATTAACTCCATTATCAATTGATTGTCATCATCAAAAAGGGAGAGATTGTTGAATCTCAGATTTTGATAATGAAGTCAATTGTCATTTGTTATCTAATCCATACGTTGAGATAAGTGTGCAGGATTAACTACGATGGAAGTAAGACATGCAGCAGAAGTTGCACCAGAGTCAAGACCATGATCACGTTGGGGGTTCGAGAGTTCGACGGAAGTCCGGACGGTCGTCGGAGGTACTACGGGAACAAATCCGAGAAGTCCAGGAGCTTACCAAAGAAGCTCATCAGAACTCGCCAAGTGGATCATCACAAGTCTAGGAGTTTGCTTGAAGTCCACCGAAGCATCGCCGAAGGTTCGTCGGACGTTTGCCGGAAGTTCGCCGGAAAGTAAATGTCTTAAGAAATATCATAGTTAGCATGTAGATTAAGTTAGGAATAGGAGGTGATCCTATTAACATAATCTGGGGGCAATTGGGCCCTTGATAGACCCAAATTAGGCCGAATGGATCAACCCATTCGGACCAGAATTCCTGCTAGGCGGTGGCACCGCCCAAGAGATGGTCTCCTAGGAAAGTTGGGTGGTGCAACCACCTAGGTTAGGCGGTGGCACCGCCTGGGCTTAGTCTTCGAGCGAGACTGGGCGGTGCAACCACCCCTGTCAGGCAATGGCACTACCCAGAGGCTCAGTCTCCGAGCTGCCAAGCGGTTGTACCGCCCTAGTCAGGAGGTAGTACCGCCATGACCCCAAAAATCTAGGAAAAGATATTTTTGAGCTCCAAATTTAAACCAGTTTGGGGCCTATATATACCCCACCCTTTCCTACATGAAAGGGTATCGAAAATCCAATCTTACTCTGTGATTTTTAGAGCTCAAAAGTGTTGTATAGGATAGAAGTTCTCCTCCCTCTTTTCTTCCAAGTTTTGATCTTTCAAGAGAGGAGAGAAAAGTTTGTAAGGGTTGTCTCCTAAGCTCGTCAAAAGGAGTGAAACTGTATAAGGGTGGTTGGCCTTTGCCTATTGAAGGAAGGCCTCTAGTAGACGTCGATGACCTCATCGAAGGAGGAAGCCAAAAGTGGATGTAGGTCAAGATTGACCGAACCACTCTAAATCTCGGTTTGCATTTACTTTTTGTTCTCTATCTTAACTGCAAACTGCCTCCATAGCTTTACTTTAATTGCACTTCACCTAATCTAAGTTAAAGCAACTTCTGAATCAGCTTTCATACCGAAATCACTTTTATCATACGAACGTCGTATTTCAGTTTGCACTTACATTTTGTTCTCTATCTTAACTGCAAACTGCCTCTATATCTTTAGTTTAACTGCATCTCACTTGATCACAAGTTAAAGTGATTTCCAAATTGGCTTTCTTACCAAAATCGTTTTTATCGTACGAACATCGTTTTAAATCATCGAAAGTTTTCCGCTGCACTAATTCACCCACCCCCCCCCCCTCTTAGTGCTCTTGATCCTAACAATGACCAGAGATCCATCTAAATTCTCTAAGCTCACTAGCCTAGACGAAGGATATGTCACATTCGGAGACAATAACAAGGGTAAAATCATTGTCAAGGGAACCATAGGTAACAAATCTAACTTTTTGATTAAAGATGTGTTATTGGTTGATGGCTTAAAGCAGAATCTTTTGATCATTAGTCAATTATGTGATAAAGGATACATCATTAGATTTGAATCAAATGCTTGTATTATTGAATAATCACGTAAAAATAAATCTATGATTGCCCTAAAACAAAATAATATATACACTATTGATATTGATGATCTTTGTAATGAAATGTGTTTTTCAATTTTGAATGACGATGCTTGGCTTTGGCATAGGAGATTAGGTCATGCTAGCATAAAACTAATCTCTTAAGTCTCATCCAAAGAACTAGTAAGAGGTATTCCTAATATTAAGTTTGTTAAAGATAATGTGTATGATGCATGTCAACTAGGAAAACAAATAAAAGGTAATTTCAAATCAAAGAATCAAATAAGCACCTCTAAACCATTACAATTGATCCATATGAATTTGTTTGGACCAATTGATACAACAAGCCTAGTAGATAGTAAATACACCTTTGTAATTATAGATGATTATAGTAGATATACTTGGACATACTTTTCGGTACACAAAAGTGATTGCTTTAGGTATTTTTCTAAGTTTTGTAAACTTGTTCTAAATGAAAAAGGGATTATGATTTCATCAATTTAGAGTGATCATGGTGGCAAATTTCAAAATCATGATTTTCAAAATTTTTGTAAATCTAATGGATACAATCATAATTTCTCTACTCCGAGAAATCCTCAACAAAATAGAGTAGTAGAAAGAAAAATTAGGAATTTACAAGAAATAGCAAGAACCATGTTGAACGAACATAGCCTACTCAAATATTTCTAGGCCGAAGCCATTAATATAGCATGATATGTCATGAATATGATTCTAGTAAGATCATTACTTTCTAAAACTCCTTATGAATTGTGGAATGATAAAAAACCCAATGTTTTGTACTTTAAAGTTTTCAATTGTAAATGTTTTATCTTGAATGAAAAAGATGCCTTAGGAAAGTTTGATGCAAAATCTGATGAAGACATTTTTCTTGGTTATTCTTCTATTTCAAAAGCCTTTTGTGTTTTTTATAAAAGGAACTTTGGTCATAGAAGAGTCTATTCCTGTTGTCTTTAATGAAGTTTTTAAATTTAAGAAAAATAATTTTGATGATGATCTTAATTTCGATGCTTTGAATTTAAATGAACCATCTCCTCCAACTAGTAACTTGGATACATCTTCTTCCGAAACATCCTTACCTAAGGAATCGAAGTATGTAGATGTTGAATCTCATATTTTGATGATGAAACTAATTGATAAGTGTTTATAATGTGATATGCATTTTGAGTGACGCAGGATGCTTCGATTAGAGAGAGACATTTAAAGCAGGAAGAATCATGTTGGGTCGGAGGAAAACATGTCAGAAGATTAGATGTCAGGCTAGAGGATCGGTCGACATATCGACAGAAGGCTTCAGGCCATGGATTCGGACATTGGGCCAAGAAGAGCGGATATTACGCCAAGGATATCAGAGTTGCGAAGGTCAACTGGCTAATTGGGCAATAGGCTACAAGAGAGGATGATGCACTGAAGAATCGGACGAAGCGTCGATGGACCAATGACATGTCGGATGACATGATTCAAGCTTAGTAATAATTGTCTAGATCAAAGTATGATTTTATGTGTATAGGATTAACTACGATAGTAAGGCATAAAGCAAAATGAAGTCCCGGAGTCAAGAACGCGATTTCGTTAGGAGTTCGAGAGTTCGTCGGAAGTTCGGATGTTCGTAGGAAGTTTTGCTGGAACTAACCGAGAAGTCCTAGAGCTTGCCAAAGAAGATTATCAGAACTCATCAAGAAGATCATCATGAAGTCCAGGAGCTTGCTAGGAGTCCATTGGAACACTACCGAGAGATCGTCGGAAGTTCACCGGAAGATCGCCGAAAGAAACCTAGACTTACGAACTTTGTTTAGTTTAGTACCCCATATTTTGGCTCCAATTTTGAAGCCATTGGGGCATATAAATACCCCACCCTTTTTTGTATGAAATGGTAACAAAGTGATATCTAAGTGTAGAAAAATCTTTAATTGTTGGGGTGTAAAAAGTGTTGTAAAAGTGCAAGAGTCTTTGTCCTCTTTCTATTTAGCTTTGTAATCATCCAAGAAGAGGTGTGAGGCTTATAAGAGTTATCTCCCAAACCCATGAAAAGGAGAAAGTACTGTAAAGTGGTGGTTGGTCTTCTCATATTGAAGGAAGACCATTATTAGACGGTGGTGATCTCGACAAAGGAGGAATCAGAAGTGGATGTAGGTCACAATGACCGAACCACTATAAATTCTGGTATGTTCTTTCCTTACTGCTTATTCTCTTTATGGCATTTTACTTTACTTTATTGTAAACGGTCCAATCCTCTCTGCTTTACTCACTTGCAAAAGTCCACCCATGTTTAATGGGATGGATTACACCAATTGGAAAACTAGAATGAGGATTTTTTTAATTTTTATGGATTTTGAGTTATGGAACATTGTGGAAAACGACTTTCAAAAGTCTTCTCTTCCAATGAACGATTGGAATAAGTTGGAGAAGAAGACTTTCACTTTAAATGCCAAGGCTATGAATGCCTTGTTTTGCGCTTTAGATAAAAATGAGTTCAATCGAGTGTCTATTTGTGAAACAATTTTCGATATTTGGCATACACTTGAAATCACTCACGAGGGCACTAGTAGAGTAAAGGAGTCCAAAATTAATCTTTTGGTCCATACTTATAAATTATTTTGGTTGAAACCAAGTGAGACCATTAGAGACATATACACCCGGTTTACGGATGTCATCAAAGGTCTAAAATGACTTAGTAAAAGTTTTTCTAATTTCGAACTTGTTAACAAAATATTAAGATCCATCCGAAAGAGTTTGGTGTTAGGACCCTTTTTTTGAGCTTTTGAATAATGTTTATTGAGTCTGTTTAGTTCAGTCAGAGACAGGTAGAGGTTTATTTAATATTTATTTATTATTAAGAGTCCAAGTCCTGGTGGACCCTAGGTGGAACTCTATAAATAGTGATGTAACCCATTCTTTTTGGCAATCAATCAATCAATCAAATAGACAATGAAATGTTATTTAGTCTTTTGACAAATCCTAGGAGGTCGATCCCCTCGAAGTGATCAAGGAGGCCGATCCCCTTGAAGTGATCAAGTAGGCCGATCCCCTTGGAGCGATCATCCCATTTTCTCCCCTTTCTTCCATGATAAGACCTTAGGGTCTTATTATTTGGTATCAAAGCAGCGATCCTTGGCATTCTTGCTATAGTGATCGATGTAGTTATCATAAAAAAAAAAAGAAAAAAAATTGTGTGAGAAAGGCTGAAGCCGGCAGCCATGCACGCTGATCTTTCTCAACCGAGAAGGAACCTTTGCTTCCTGACACCGACCACCACTACCTCTTCTCCACCACTAGTGCTGCTTCTCAACCGGTGACCACTGCCGCCGCTGCTCCCCGGCTAGCAACCTTCTCTCCTCAGTTCCCCATCTCGCTCGAGCAAGAAGGCCGCAACCGCTGTTTCCCAGCCAGTAGACCACCCCTCGTAGCCGCCCATCGGTAATGCTACCCTAGCTGCACCACCACTGCCAGCCATCGCCAATCGTGATCATTCGGCGTCGCCTGCGGCTTCCCTTACGGTGCGATAGAAATAGAGTATCCTCTTCTACCGCAACCGCCGATCTCCCCTACCACTGCGAACGTTGGCTGCCACCACCGTCGCTGCTACTTCCCAACCAGCGATGACTACCACTGATTCCTCTTCTCCACCGCAGCCTCAACCCCGGCCCTTCAACACCTCAACCCCATTGATCTACATCATTGCCATAGCCCCCTTCTCTGCATCCTTGCCATAGCCCCCTTGCTCTACATCATTGCCACAGCCCCCTTGCTCTGCATCATTGTCGTAGCTGCCAGTTGCAACCACTACAGCCTCAACCCTAGCCGCTTCAACGGCACCTCCCTCTTGCTCTTCCTCCGTTGCCATTGCCACTGGTTGCCATCACTACAGCCTCGACCCGGCTGTTCGGCAATCTCAACAACTCCCCCCCCCCTCGGTCCCGACCTCCACCACCTGAATGAGCATATGTATGTATTTAGAAAAAGTGGACACAATTCCTTCTTGTCATGTTGTAAAACTATGTTGTTGTAAACATTTTATGTTATTCACTTTGATTACAATGCCACTTACTTTGATGATCGCAAGTCCTTGATATGTTTAACTATTGGTATCTATGACTTGATGTAATATTAATGATCGCAAGTCCTTGATATGTAAACATTTTATGTTATGACTTGATGTATCTATGAAAGTGATGTATCTATGACTTGATTACAATGCCACTTACGGAGTTAGGAATATTAATGTTGATTGAACTTCGTTTTCGGATCACTCACTTAAATTCGGTGCTGAAAATTTTATACAAATTTGACATGATTGTATGCTTCAATAACATATTTACTTTAAAGTTGAAAATTCTGTGCCTTGGTGCTAAAAGTTTCCATGATGAGCATGTTATACTCTCATGATTGTGATTTGAGAAGTTTCAATCATATATCGGATTTTTAATCTTTGAGTACTACAAAGCACTAATAATTTTGCTTCATAATTGCGATTGAAAAGCTATGACAAAACATTGTCCGAATGCATGAATTTGTTAAATTTTGTTTTCATACTTTCTTGATTATTTGATCAATCACTTAAATTCGATGCTGAAAATTTTATAATATGAATTTTTACATGATGATAAGATTGTGTGCCTCAATAACATGTCTATTTTAATGTTGAAAATTTTGCACCTTGGTGCTAAAAGTTTCCATGATGATGAGCGTGTTTTACCTTCAATAATTATGATTGAAAAGCTATAATAAAACATTGTTCAAATGTATAATCTTGTTGTATTTCTCTTCTGGATTTAATGTATTTCTTGAATGGAGCTTTCATGAGCCTATGTCATATCAAATTTGTTTCATATAAATGCTCCATCACTAAATGATTTTTGATATATGGAATTAATTGACAAATGCACCTCTCATGCACTTATATTTTATGAATTTTTTTTAGAAATGGATTTGATGTAATGATTTTTTTCACATGAATTCCTTCTTGATGAAGGAAGATTTCTTGAGATGAACACTTGCAAGGATTTATTTTCAAATATATATCTTGATCCTTGTGAAAAATGAAGCATAATGAAACTCTCTTATCGATCTTAACTTCATTTAAAGTTGGTTCTCAATGGCTTTACCTTTCTTACTTTCCTCCATGCAAAGTTTTGATGATAAGTAAAAGGAAAGAATTGTTGAATGATACCATGTCATGATTGCTTGAAAAATAATTTATATGAATTTCTTTACAAGTTGAAATATGACATGAATCTTTACCACACTTATTGTTGAATCGCTCTCCTTTTTATTGATGACAAAGGGGGAGAAATATGTGGTAAATTGATGATAAATATATGTAATTTTACACTTGAAATATTTGCATTATGATAAGATATCTAGAGCTTAATTTGAAATATTACAAATTGATATCTTGTGATAGAATGAATTGGATTGTTATCCTTCATATTTGAAATATAAGACTTGAAAATGGATGTCATGCCTTGACATCATTTTCAGAAAGTTACATCATTTTCAGAAAGTTACATCATGATAGGAATCATGATGGGTGTATTGATAAGTTTAAATGAACTTAACTTATCGATATGTCTCTTGAATTTAAAGGCTTTGAATTCAATAATGACTTTTCTCAAGTATGACATATAGATAGAGGGAGTTAAGGTTAACTCCGTCATCAATTGATTGTCATCGTAAAAAAGGGGGAGATTGTTGTATCTCGAATTTTGATGATGAAGTCAATTGTCATTTGTTTATCTAATCTATATATTGAGATAAGTATGCAAGATTAACTATGATGACAGTAAGACATGCAGCAGGTGTTGAGCCGGAGTCAAGACCAAGATCACATTGGGAGTTCGAGAGATCGTCGGAAGTCCGAACATTCGTTGGAAGTTCTAGGGAACCATCCGAGAAGTCCTAGAGTTTGCCAAAGAAGCTCATCGGAACTCACCAAGAAGATCGTCACGAAGTTCAGGAGCTTGCCGGGAGTCCGCGGGAGCATCGTCGAGGATTCATCGGATGTTCGCCGGAAGTTCGTCGGAAGAAGCGATTGACGCACCGGAACACGAATTGCAATAATGATGTCTTAATTATTGTAGTTAGTATATAGATTACGTTAGGATTGGGAGATGATCCCACTAACTTAATTAGGGGCCAATTGGACCCTTAACATACCTAAATTGGGCCGAATGGAATAGCCCATTTGGACCCATAATTCCTGGTCGATAATGGCATCGCCTAGGAGACTCGGTCTCCCAGGGATTCTAGGCGGTAGTACCACCCCTGTCAAGTGGTGGTACCACCGGCCAACGGTGGTCCCGCCCCTGTCAGGCGGTGGTACCACTTGAGCTCGGTCTTCGAGCATTGTCAAGCGGTAGTACTGCCCAGACTGAGCGGTGGTACCACTCAGTGACAGATGACAGGTGGTAGTACCGCCCAGTAATGGCGGTGGTACCGCCAGGACCCCGGAAATCTGGGAATGGACACTTTGAGGCTCCATTTTCAAACTTATTGGGGCCTATATAAACCCCACCCTTTCCTGCATGAAAGGGTAATGAAAACTTACTTTAATCTTGAGTCTTTGAGGCCTTAAAGTGTTGTAAAAGCTAGAGTTCTCCTCCTTCTTTCTTCTAAGTGTTGAGATCTTCTAAGAGAGGAGTGAAAACTTATAAGGGTTGTCTCCTAAGCCCGTTAAAAGGAGAAAAGTTGTAAAAGGGTGGTTGGCCTTCGCCTATTGAAGGAAGGCCTCTAGTGGATGCCGGTGACCTCGTCAGAGGAGGAAGCCAATAGTGGATATAGGTCACATTGACCGAACCACTCTAAAATCTTGGTTTGCATTTACTTTGAGCATCTTTCCTTTATAAGTAAATTGTCTTTCCTCCTTACTATGCTTAACTACGTCTACTTACGCTTTGACGTAAACATTTTTCGAAATCTGTTTTACTTGTACGAAAGCTTTACGAAACCGACGTTTTTCAGTTGTGTGATTTGCATTACTGCAAATCACCTTAATCTTCTCTTGGTATTTTCCGAAAGGTTTCAAGTTCAACGTTCATCCAAAATGATTGAGTTCAAACCACTTTTGTTAAATTGGCCTTAATCGTAATAAGTCTTTTGAATCGTAAAAGTTTTCCATTGCACTAATTCACACCCCTCTCTTAGCGCGCTCTTGATCCTAACACTCTCCTCAAGCTTCGTTGCAAGTAAGGTCTTTCTTTTTTCTTTCTTAATCTTTTATATTCTTCTAGAGTCGTCTCCTTATCCTCTTCTTTTTCTTCTAAGTCATTAGTTCCTTTAAAATCTTTAGTCTCTTCGAATAACGTTAACTTTTTCTATTGTTGCAACTTCTCAGTTGCAAGCTTATTATCATCGGAGTTTAAGGCCTCATCCTTTTCTTATCTATGCATCTCGTTGGTTACATTTTTCTAATTATCATGACATGTGTCATGCCATTTCATCTCATAGCCACTATATGAGATAGAGTGCATAAACCCACAAAAATCCAAATGATCATAGCATTTATATCATAATATTGATTTATCAGATTTATAAGTAATAGTAGCAATGAATGCAGGAGAAGTCTAAAAATAATAAGAGAAACACTTTATTTTTTGTCATCCTTACAATTTCTATCAATTTATCATTTTTATCATAAATTAAATATTTTTCAACATAAAAAATAACATAATATCCTTTTCTTATCAATTGTCTATACTAATAAGAATTTATTTTAAATTAGGAATAAACATCACTATTGTCATTTTTCATATTTATTGTAGATTTAACCGAATCATCAAATCTTTGAAATAAACTTTTATCTCCGATCATATAATTATCACGTCAACTATTCAAAAACCAAATAGATATAGAATATTCTTCATTAGATGCTACAAAGAAATTATTTTTTATTCTTTTTTCATAATTATTTTTCTCATGATAATTTCTTGATTTTTTTCTAACAATTTTGTTTAAGATAGCCATATTTTTTTATAATAAAAATAGAGAGGAATATTTAAAGTTTAGTTTTGTACCAATAATCTTTTTTAATATGTCTACTTTTTTTATAACAAAAACATTAACGGATTTCTTTGACTTTTACTAAAGTTCTCTGACTCTCGTTTGATCTCTCTTTTAAGATTTGATTTCTGAATTTTTCTTTTGGTTTTTCTTTTGATATTTCTTGATTTGAAGAGCTTATTCTAAAGTTTCATTTGAAGCTCTATTCACTTTTTATTTATAAACTAAAAGCGATATCATTAATTTATTAATAAATAATATACTTGTATCTTTAGCTTTTCTTATAGTAGTAGAAATCATATTAAATTTTGGAGATAAATTTCATAATTTTTTTCTATTATAGTTTGATCTTTTAGGTTTGCACTATAAGATCTCACTTAGTTTATAATAGAAGAGTTTTTTTAACAAAAAATCAGTGATAGATTCAGAATCTTTCATCATAAGAGTATTGAATTTATGTCAAAAAAATTTGAAACTTTGAAACTTTTATATTGTTTGTGCCTCCAAATATATATTTTTATATTTTTTAGGCTTCAATTGATGTTGATGCCATCATGATTGCTTGCAATAGCATGTAGATGGCTCTTGTATCTTTTTTATATATTTTCATTCATATGATCTTTTTTATCTTCAGTAATATTAGGATCCTGTAGATTATACTCAACAAAATCCTTCTTTACTAAATTCCACAATCCTTATAAAATAAATAAAATATTTTATTTTAATGATATAAAATTGATAATTTTCACTTTGAAGATAGGAAGAAGTTGATTAGTAATACTTACTCAAATGATTGTCATCTCTTTTATTTTTATTTTCTAGATCTAGTAATATTTTCTTCCTTTTTAATTTATATACTCTTGTTGATCTAATTCAAATTATGCTATGATAATGGTTTTTCAACAAACTTCAAAGAAAAAAGAAAAAAGAAAAGTAGAAGAAACTAGAAGTACCTTCAATTTGTAATGTCTTGGATTGATCCAAAAATACTTATTTATATTAGTCAGAAGAAAGAGTATAAATTTTTTTAGATAATAAAAAAATTATCATACCTCAATAAATTTTTTTACCATTATTTATTTATTTTTTTTACCATTAACATTTTCATATCTCAATAAATTATTATATCCTATTATAGGATTTTTTAATTAAATTACTATATTTTTATTAATACAAGAAAAATATTGTAACTCAATTGGAAAACACCAACTAGTTTATTTTGTGTTAATCTTGAACACTTCTTCAACAACAAATCAAAGATAATGCTAATGAACCCAACATAAGCGTCAATAAAGTATATCCTTAAAAATAATTATGGGTAGAGATTTCAATTGAAAAATAAATATGCTATTTTGTACTGAGTTACAATGTTCATTTCTATCACAAAAACACAATAACGCAACGAAGAATGCTATAATGGGTTAATGTGAAAAGTAAAATGGTTTAATCGATTCATAGGAAAAGATAAAATTTATTGTACTTGTCACGTTAAGAGGTATCTGGGGATTAATGAAGGGGAAGTCATTGGAAAACAAAAAAGATGACACCTCTTGGAAAAAGACCAAAGAGCTTTTAATGGAAATTCGTTATAGTATTTTATTTTTCAAGCATACTATTATTTTTAAAATAGTTTTTTAAAGATTGTTTCAACTCAACTAGTTTTTTACTAAAGCAAACCGAATCAGAACGCAATTCTGACATTAATTATAAGTTATAACTAAAAAAAATTTGACGATAATAGGGAAAAAAGAGTGTTACATGATTTGATTTTGGATTATGCTTAATTCGTGGGCACAGTCCTTTTTTTTTTTGTTTTATCTAAAGTGTCTCACGTGATTCTCTAAAATTCCTAGCCCCTATTGTATACAAAAGATAACATATTGTTCTTTTTTTTAAGATAGAATTAAAAAAGGTCATGCCACATCATAACATCTTTCTTAGATTTAACGATATATTTCTTTTTCAAAATGTTAATTAAATTTTTTTTTTAAACCATAGTTGTCATGAAAATGAATCTGGAGATAACAAGTGTTCAACATCTAACATCCTACGTATATCATACAAAAAGTGATGCAGTGGTGCAATCAATGTTCTATAACTATGTTAGTTGGATACCTTACCTGTAAACTTGATAGATATAATTGTGATGATAGTGCATCTATCTAATTGACTCTTACAAATTAACTTAAATTTACTACAGTTTTCAAAATTGAAGGCTTGATTTTCTCCTAAAGTTGAAAATAAATTAAAATAAAAGTCTAGTGTGGTACATCAAATCAGTTACGATTTTCATAATTTGGGGCTTGATGTGCTACTCAAAATTGAAACATAAAATTTCGAACCATATAAGAGTTGAGCCGCCGTATAATGTGCACTTAAGGTTCAACTCAGTAGACAAATTGAGATTTGATGTACTGGATTTGTTGTGATGTGTCCCCGTTATCACATAGGCTTATTATGTGACTCGTATCATTTGGTTAGAACTCTAGCTAGGAGAGTCCTAATTGAGAGGGACATTCTGTTAGGACTCTAGCTAGGAGAGTCCTAATTGAGAGGGACATTCATGTAGGGGGTTTTTTCTTAGAGAAGAATTAGGAGTTGTAAGGGAATAGAAGTCTTGAGTAGGAGTCCTATTAGGAGTTGGTTAGAAGTAAGAGTCTTAAGTAGGAGTCCTATTAGGAATTAGGGTTTAGAAGCCCTATAAATAGTCATGTATTCCTTCTCTTTTCATAAGCAATAGATAAATCTTTTCTGCAGTCTTTGAGCAGCAACTTGGAGGGAGGAACCCCTATAGAGTTCCAAGGAGGCCGATCCCCTAAAGAGATCAACCCCAAGTTTAGAATCTGCAAGGGTTCTAACACCTGGTATCAGAGCAACGTTCTTGGCATCTTGCTGCCCTTCCACTGCCATGCATCAACCCTCCACAACTGTCCAAAGCAATTCCCACAATTGCTTAAAAGATCGTCGCCAAATTCCGCCATCATCTCCACCACCGCGGATCATCCTGTGAATTGCAACAGGTTCTGGTTTCCTACCTTACTGCTGCTGCAATTTAGTTATCCCTATCCGAAAATCCAAAAAAAAAAATTGTTCCTATATTGCTGCATAAACTTTTCGTCACAAAGTTTTCATCTCTACAACGAAAGATACATTGCAGAATTTCAGCCGCATAGCACTGTTTGTTTGATCTTGATACTATATTTTCTCTGTTATATAAACTAAGATATTACTATCAATTCCCTCCTCAAATCTCTCAAATTTTTGGTGGAGATTTCGTCGAGAAACCACTGTTTCTTCGACGATAATTCTGCTCTTACAAGATAACACAATTCTGCAGTAAACTTTTACTGATTTCTATCAAACCTATACATGCCTTTAACCCGTCAACAAAAGAGAGATCTTAACATTATAGATTTGGAGTCATATACTATGGCATTTAAGGAGGCAATCAATGCTAAATTTGAAGCCTTTGAGGCACGAATGGAGGATAAGATTCAAACTCTCCTTACCGAATTTAGTTTGGGCCGACCACCAAGCCCAAAGAAATCACATCAAGGAGAGAGCTCTAACCAATCACATTATGCCCAAAGAGATGACTTCCAAGAGAGGAGAGGCTCTATGACCGACCCCAACTATTCGCGCATGAGAGTGGACTTCCCTAGATAGGAAGAAGGAGACCCAATTGGTTGGATCTCGCGCGCGGAGCGATATTTTCGGTACCATAAAACTGCGGATGCATCCATGGTGGAAATTACAGCTATACATCTTGAAGGGGATGCCATACAATGGTTTGATTGGTTTGAACACACTTATGGAGTCCTTTCATGGTGACAATTCAAAGAAGGACTACTGATCCGCTTTGGACCAACTTATTACGAGAACATTGACGGACAACTAGCAAAGATCCGACAAACCTCCACCATTCATGAGTACCAAACCAGGTTTGAAAGGTTATCTAATCAAACTTGTGATTGGTCTGAAAAACAACTATTTGGGACCTTTATTGAGGGCTTAAAGCTGGAGATCTGGGGAGAAGTTAAGGTGCGACAACCATACACGCTTATGGTAGCCATCTCTTTCGCATGACTTCAAGAGGAGCAATTGAACCATGAAGCCCGGAGGACTAGGATCACTCCATGACCTACAATACTGAAGCCCTCAGACCCCCTACTATCAACCAAGTCCCTGCACCGAAAAGGTTAACAAGAGAAGAACTTCGGGAGCGATCTGCAAAGGGGTTATGTTGGCATTGCGACGAGCCGTGGAGCCACGACCATCGCTGTAAAAAAGGTAGACTTCTTATGATTGAACCAGTAGAAGAAGAGGTCACTGAACATCTAGAAGAGAGCCTTGAACATGAAGAAGAAGATATGGAAGAAGAGCCACAACCGACCGACATTACGGTACACGCACTAGCCGGCTACTCAAATCTGCAAACGATGAAAGTTGGAGGCCTTCTCAAACAACAGCCGATCACTGTTCTCATCGACACGGGTAGCACTAATAACTTCCTAAATAGTAAGGTTACTGCTCAGATGACACTGCATATTGAAGGTTGCAGCAAGTTTGATGTAAAGGTTGCCGACGGCAGAATCCTAAAGTGCGACCAAAAATGCCCGCAAGTGAAACTATTACTACAAGACCAAGATATTATCGCCGATTTCTTCCTCCTACCAATCGATGACTATGAGGAAATGCTTGGTATAGAATGGCTGACTACACTAGGTAATGTCTCTTGGAACTTTTCTAAATTAATTATGAAATTCTACTGTAAGGGCAAACAGATCATCCTACGCGGGAAGCGCGGAAGCAACGTTACCACTGTTTCGACTCAACGAATGGAGAAAGTTTTGCACAAGGTAAATGGTGGCTTTTTTATGCATCTCCAGCCACAACCAGAAGAGAAGAAAATAGAAATTGAAGATCAAAATCTTGCCCAATTGCTTACTGAATTTGCTGACATATTTGCTGAATCGCGCGGTCTTCCTCCTTCTCGGCAACATGACCATCGAATTCCAATCCTTCCGGGCAAGCCACCAGCGAACACTCGACCGTACTGATATCCTCACCTCCAGAAAGATGAAATTGAAAAGATCGTAAAGGAGATGCTTGAAACAGGGGTGATTCAGCCAAGTTGCAGCCCCTATTCCTCACCAATGCTACTTGTACGCAAGAAGGACGGAACTTGGCGGATGTGCATCGACTACCGAGCATTAAATGGCATCACCATCAAGGACAAGTACCCAATACCAGTGGTGGATGAACTTCTTAATGAATTGAAAGGAGCTCGAGTCTTCACGAAGTTGGACCTCCGATCCGGTTACCACCAAATTCGGGTATGTGACGATGACATTCCAAAAACTGCATTTCGCACACATGATGGCCATTATGAATTCTTGGTAATGCCTTTTGGACTCACTAATGCTCCTTCAACCTTTCAAAGTCTCATGAATGATATATTACGGAGCTTTCTTCGTAAATTTGTGCTGGTATTTTTCGATAATATTCTCGTTTACAGCCCTTCTCTTAAGACTCACTTTCAGCATTTACGGATTATTTTGACGATCCTTCGGGAGAATACTCTTTTTATTAAGCAACCAAAGTGCAACTTTCTCCAGCAAAAAGTAGAGTACCTTGGGCATATAATATTAGAAGAAGGAGTGGCGGTAGAGCCTGTTGAATCTCGGATTTTGATGATGAAGTCAATTATCATTTGTTGTCTAATCTATGTGTTGAGATAAGTGTGCAGGATTAACTACGATGAAAGTTAGACAAGCAGCAGGAGTTGCGCCGGAGTCAAGTTGGGAGTTCGAGAGTTCGATAGAAGTTCGGACGGTCGTCGGAGGTTCTGCGAGAACAGATCCGAGAAGTCCAGAAGCTTGCCAAGCGAAGCTCGTCGGAACTTGCCAAGTGGATCGTCGCAAAGTCCAGGAGTTTGCCGGAAGTCCGCAGGAGCATCACCGAGGGTTCATCGGATGATCGACGGAAGTTCGCCGGAAACTCGCCGGAAGAAGCGATTGACGCAACGATTGACGCACCGAAGCAAAGCTGCAGAAATTGTCTTAGATCTAATCGTAGTTAGCACGTTGATTAAGTTGGAAAATGGGAGGTGATCCCATTAGCTTAATCTTGGGGCAATTGGGCCCCTGAAAAACTGAAATTGGGCCGAATGGACCTAACCATTCGGACCCTGATTGTACCAGGAGGTGCAACCGCCTAGGCCAGGAGGTGGCACCGCCTGGGCTAAGCCTCCCAGCGAGACTGGGCAGTGCATCCTCCCCAGCCAGGAGGTGGCACCGCCTGAGCTCAGTCTTCGAGCAAGACTGGGCGGTGCAACCTCCCTGACAGAGAGGTGGCACCGCCTGAGCTCAGTCTTCGAGCAAGACTGGGCGGTGCAACCTCCCTGACAGAGAGGTGGCACCGCCTGAGCTCGGTCTTCGAGCTCTGGCAGAGAGGTGCAACCGCCTCAGTCAAGAGGTGGCACCGCCTGGGCTTAGTCTTCGAGCTCTGCCAGGCGGTGCGACCTCTCCAGTCAAGAGGTGCAACCGCCTAATCCCGGAATTCCGAGATTTGATCGTTTTTAGCTCCAAATTTGAATTGGGTTGGGGCCTATAAATACCCCACCCATTCAGAACTGAAAAGATACAGATCCACACCGAATTCTTGATATTTTCAGTGATTCTAAGAGCTCAAATTTGTGTAAAGTCCAAAAGTTCTCCTCTTTTCTGTTCTTCAAGTCTTGAGTTGTAAAGAGAGGAGAGAAAGGATCTATAAGGGTTGTCTCCTGAGCCCGTCAAAAGGAGAGAAACTGTAAAAGGGCAGTTGGCCTTCGCCTATTGAAGGAAGGCCCTAGTTGACGTCGGTGACCTCGCCGGTGGAGGAAGCCAAAAGTGGAGTAGGTCAAGACTGACCGAACCACTCTAAATCTCTGGTTTGCGTTTATTTTGAGCACTTTATCATTACTGCAAACCTCCTACATAGCTACTGCTCTCTGCGCTTTTACGAACAAGTTTCTAAGTTCTAATCTTTCCGAATCTGCATTCAGACGTCAAAAGGTGTTTTTGTACGATCTTTACATTGCAGCTTACATTTACGTCTTGAATTTGTTTATAACTGCGAACTGTCTTCTGCGCTTTTACGAACGAGTTTCTTTGCAGTTTACATTTACATTTTGATTCTATTTATAACTGCAAACTGTCTTCTGCAATTTTACGAACGAGTTTCAACATTTAGACGTAAAACTGCATTTAGACGTAAATCGGCTTTCCTCGCACAATCATCAGATTTCAGTTTACGTTTACGTCTTGATTTCAACTGCATACTGCCTTCTGCGAGTATACAAACGAGTTTCAAAGTTCAGACGTAAATCTGCATTTAAGACGTAAATCTGCGTTTAGACGTAAATCTGCGTTTAGACGTAAATCTACGTTTAGACGTAAATCTGCTTTTTGCAGATTACTTTTTGAGCTGTACAATAGTAGCACATTGTCTTTATACTTCTGCTTAAACTACGTTTAGACGTAAAACTGTGTTTTTGGCGTAAACTGCGCAAACTGTGTTTAAACGTAAAACTGTGTTTTAAACGCAAACTGCGTTTAGACGTAAAACTACGTTTAGACGTAAAACTGCGTTTAGACGCAAACTGCGTTTAGACGTAAAACTACGTTTAGACGTAAAATTGTGTTTAGACATAAAACTGCGTTTAGACGCAAACTGTACTGCGCTTAGACGCAATCTGATCTTAGACGCAATCTGCATTTAGACGCAAACTGCATTTAGACGCAAACTGCGTAAACTGCGCTTAGACGCAAACTGTGTTTAGACATAAACTGCACTCAATCATAAGTAATCTTAGAATCGGCTTTTGCATCAAAATAGTTTTTATCGAACGAACGCAGCTTTCGTCTTTAATCGCTGAAAGATTTCCGCTGCACTAATTCACCCCCCCCCTCTTAGTGCTCTCGATCCTAACAATTGGTATCAGAGCGAGGTTAACTCTCTAACGGATTAAAACCTAAAGAGAAATGGCATACGCCGGAAACCAAGAGGGGCATTCTATTACGCGTCCACCAATGTTCAGTGGGACGGACTACACCTACTGGAAGACCCGAATGAGGATCTTTCTTATTTCTATGGATTTTGAACTGTAGAATCTTGTCAAAAACAGATTTTCGAAGTCTTCTCTTCCAATGATCGATTGGAATGATTTGGAGAAGAAGGCTTTCGCTCTTAATGCAAAGGCTATGAATGCCTTATTTTGTGCACTTGATAAAAACGAGTTTAACCGTGTTTCAACTTGTGAAACTGCATTTGATATTTGGCACACACTCGAAGTGACCCATGAGGGCACAAGTAGAGTAAAAGAGTCAAAAATCAATTTGCTGTTACATTCTTTCGAACTTTTTCGGATGAAACCGAGTGAAACCATTGGCGACATGTTTACCCGTTTCACGGATGTCGTCAACGGTCTAAAAGGACTCGGAAAGAGCTTTTCGGATTTTGAGCTTGTTAATAAGATACTAAGATCCCTTCCTAGGAGTTGGGATCCTAAAGTCACTGCTATTCAAGGGGCAAAAGATCTGTGAAATTTCCCTCTTGAAGAACTAATCGGGTCATTAATGACCTACGAAATGACTTGTAAAGCTCATGAAGAGCAAGAAGACATCCTTCCAAAGAACAGGAAGGATATGGCACTCAAAACTTCTGAATGCCACTTGAGAGAAAACTCAAGTGATGAGGACTGTGATGATGACTTGGCACTTCTAACAAGAAAGTTTAAAAAGTTCTTTAAAAGAAACAAGTTTAAGAATGATGCAAAAAATAAACTTGAACCCAAGAAGGACCAAGTAATCTGCTATGAATGCAAAAAGCCGGGACACTACAAGAGTGATTGTCCCCAAGTCAAAAGGAGAACATCAAAGAAAAAGGCGCTTCAAGCAACATGGGATGACTCAAGCGCATCCGAAGAAGAGGAGTCCAACACCGAGCAAGTTGCTCATTACGCCTTAATGGCCATCGAAGATGAGGTAACAAATTCAATAGATGCAGATTTATCATTCGATGAATTATTAAATGCTTTCCATGAATTGTTTGATGAGTGTAAGACTATCAGTAGTAAATACAAATTGCTAAAAAAGGAGCATGATAGTCTTATTTGTAATTTTGATAAGTTAAATGTTGAACAGCATGATAGTTTAAGCCCATGCATAAAATGCCATGATCTAGAAACTCTCCAAAAAGAAAACTTGCTACTTAAGGACACCTTGAAGAAATTCGAGGTTGGTAGCAAGTCATTGAATATGATCCTTATAAACAAGGGTCACATTCCCAAAAGAAGTGGAATTGGATTCGTGAGAAGTCCTCACCAAAATCCAACCACCTTCATAAAAGGCTCCATCTTACATATTCGACATCAAGACAAATGTAACTTCTGTTGTAAATTTGGACACAAGACACATTGTTGTCCATTCAAGAAAATAAGTCCAAACAAATTGATTTGGGTTCCTAAAGGAACCATGATAAACTCTATGCAACATGATAAACAATGCAGATCTATCTTTGAGGCACCCAAAAGCAAATGGGTACCTAAAAATCATCCTTTCTTGTAGAAACCCACACCATCGCAAGCTAGGAGCAAGAGATGGTACCTTGATAGTGGATGCTCAAGGCATATGACCGGAGATCCATCTCAATTCTCTAAGCTCACTAGCATAGACGAAGGCTATGTCACCTTCGGAGACAACAACAAGGGTAAAATCATTGGCAAAGGAACCATAGGTAACAAATCCAACCTTTTTATTGAAGATGTTCTGTTAGTTGATGGTTTAAAACATAATCTCTTGAGTATTAGTCAATTATGTGATAAAGGATATACTGTCAAATTCGAATCTAATGCTTGCATCATTGAAAAACCACATAAAAATATGTCTATGATTGCATTAAAACAAAATAACGTATACACTATTGATATCAATGACTTATGTGATGAAATGTGTTTTGCGGTTATTAATGAGGATGCTTGGCTATGGCATAGAAGATTAGGTCATGCTAGCATGAAACTAATCACTCAAGTATCATCTAGAGAACTTGTAAGAGGAATTCCTCATATCAAGTTCATTAAAGACAATGTATGTGATGCTTGCCAATTAGGTAAACAAATTAAGGGTAGTTTCAAAGCTAAGAATCAAATAAGCACCTCTAGGCCCTTACAATTGATCCATATGGACTTGTTCGGACCAATCTCTACATCGAGTCTAGGAGGTAGCAAATATGCCTTTGTCATTGTTGATGACTATAGCAGATATACATGGACCTACTTCTTAAAACAGAAAAATGAATGCTTTAGATATTTTACCAAGTTTTGTAAACTTGTTCAAAATGAGAAGGAATCTATGATTTCGTCAATTAGAAGTGATCATGGTGGAGAATTTCAAAACCATGATTTCCAAGAATTCTGTGAACTCAATGGATACAACCATAATTTCTCTACTCCAAGAAATCCTCAACAAAATGGGGTAGTAGAAAGAAAAAATCGAAATTTACAAGAAATGGCAAGAACCATGTTGAATGAACATGGCCTACCCAAATATTTTTGGGCCGAAGCTGTAAACACTGCATGCTATATTTTGAATAGAGTTCTAGTAAGACCCTTACTCACCAAAACTCCTTATGAGTTATGGAATAACAAAAAACCCAATGTCTCATATTTTAAAGTCTTTGGGTGTAAGTGTTTTATCTTGAATGAAAAGGATAACTTAGGAAAATTCGATGCTAAATCTGATGAAGGAATATTTCTTGGTTATTCTTCGGTTTCTAAAGCTTTTCGTATTTTCAATAAAAGAACCTTAATTATTGAAGAATCCATCCATGTTGTTTTCAATGAGATTTCCGAAATTAAGAAAAATGATCTTGATGATGATGTTAACTTTGATTCTTTGAATTTAAACGAAACCCCGTCTCCAACTAGCAACTTGGATGCATCCACTTCCTTACCCAAGGATTGGAAGTATATAGATGCTCATCCTAAGGAGCTAATCTTAGGAGACACATCAAAGGGGGTTCAAACACGATCCTCTTTTAAGAATTTTTGTGCCAACGCCGCCTTTCTCTCGCAAATTGAACCCAAATGTGTTGATGAAGCCATGAAAGATGATTCATGGATTATCGCAATGCAAGATGAATTGAATCAATTTGAGAGAAATGAGGTGTGGACGCTTGTTCCTAGGCCAAATGACCATTTAGTTATTGGTACTAAATGGGTCTTTAGAAACAAGCAAGATGAAAATGGTATCGTGGTTAGAAACAAGGCTAGATTAGTGGCCAAAGGTTTCAACCAAGAAGAAGGTATCGATTACGAATAAACCTTCGCACCTGTGGCTCGATTGGAAGCCATAAGGATGCTCCTTGCCTACGCTAGTTGTAATAATTTTAAGTTATTTCAAATGGATGTTAAAAGCGCTTTTCTAAATGGCTTTATTTCCGAAGAATCTCTTTGTGAATCTCTTTGTGAATCTCTTTGGCTCTACAAATGAATCTCTTTGTGAATCTTTTGCTAAAACTATGAGTCTTGAATTCGAAATGAGCTTAATGGGAGAATTAACATTCTTCTTAGGTTTACAAATCAAACAACTAAGCAATGGCATCTTTATTAGTCAAACTAAATATGCCATGAATTTATTAAAAAGGTTTAATATGAACAACTCAAAGGCTAGTAACACTCCTATGAGCACCTCCACTAAGTTAGAAATTGATGAAAGTGGAGAAAGCTTTGATCAAAAAACATATAGGGGTATGATAGGAAGTTTACTTTACCTCACTGCCACCAGACCATACATCATATTCAGTGTAGGACTTTGTGCTAGATTTCAATCAAACCCTAAGATATCTCATCTCAAAGCAGTTAAAAAAATACTTAGATATCTTAATTGAACCACAAATCTAGGATTATGGTACCCAAAATCAGAAAATTTTGAGTTAACAGCTTATGCTGATGCGGACTTCGCTGGTTGTAGACTAGATAGAAAAAGCACATCAGAATCATGTCAATTTTTAGGACATGCCCTTGTTTCCTGGTCATCAAAGAAACAAAGCTCGGTTGCTCTATCAACAACCGAAGCTGAATATATTGCAGCAAGTGCATGCTGTGCACAAGTTGTATGGATGAAAAACACTTTAGAAGATTACAAAGTTAATCTTAAAGATATTCCCATTAAATGTGATAACACGAGTGCAATATGCTTAACTAAGAATCCTATACAACACTCCAGAACAAAACATATTGATATTAGACATCACTTTATACGAGATCATGTCACTAATCATGACGTAACCATAGAGTTCATTGATACTAAACATCAACTAGCTGACATTTTTACAAAACCTCTAAGTGAAGAACAATTTGATTTCATTCGAAGAGAATTAGGAATGATGATGTGTCCGAATAGATAAATTTGTTAAAATTATTTTTCGGACTATATTGAATGATCAAATCACTTGATTGCCATGTTTCCATGATTATATGTGAAAAACTGCAACGAAATCTTGTCCGAATGCATCTTATTTATTCGAATGCTATAAAACAAATTTTCTCGTACAATTTCATGAAAAATAAGTTTCTGAAATAGATTTGATGAAGTGATTCCATCCTGCAAAATCTTTACATAGACAATGGATTATAACAAAAAGGGGAAGAAGTATTTAAAGCAATCTATGTAAAATTCCTCTATAAGCTTGCTATTATTATTTTCCTGGTATCATAATTACTATGTTTTTTTGTTGATGACAAAGGGGGAGATATATGAATTGATAAACACTGCCATGATTAGAAATACTATGAGTGATGCTATAAACACTGCTATGATTATGCCATCCTTGCATCACCAAGAGATATATGAACATGTGCTAAAGTTTGTAATATGCCCTGAGTTGATATCTTATCATGTGAAGAAAATGCAAAACTTGCTAGAATATTTCAAATGTGTGCATCATGTAATAGTGCTTCACAGCTTTATATGATAATGTTCAAACTACATGATGAATAGTTACAAACACAATCATACAAACTTGATGATGTATGTCAAGCCTTGACATCATCCTTGAAGAGATACATCATGATGAGTATCATGATGGGAGTATTGATAAGTTTAACTGATCTAACTTATCAATACGTCACTTGAATTCTTAGGTCTTGAATTCAAGGTTGACTATGGCATATAGACAGGGGGAGTTAAGGATAACTCCATTATCAATTGATTGTCATCATCAAAAAGGGGGAGATTGTTGAATCTCGGATTTTGATGATGAAGTCAATTGTCATTTGTTGTTTAATCTATGTGTTGAGATAAGTGTGCAGGATTAACTACGATGAAAGTTAGACAAGCAGTAGGAGTTGCGCCGGAGTCAAGTTGGGAGTTCGAGAGTTCGACGGAAGTTCGAACGGTCGTCGGAGGTTCTGCGAGAACAGATCCGAGAAGTCCAGAAGCTTGCCAAGCGAAGCTCGTCGGAACTTGCCAAGTGGATCGTCGCAAAGTCCAGGAGTTTGCCGGAAGTCCGCAGGAGCATCACCGAGGGTTCATCGGATGATCGACGGAAGTTCGCCGGAAGAAGCGATTGACGCACCGAAGCAAAGCTGCAGAAATTGTCTTAGATCTAATCGTAGTTAGCACGTTGATTAAGTTGGAAAATGGGAGGTGATCCCATTAGCTTAATCTTGGGGCAATTGGGCCCCTGAAAAATTGAAATTGGGCCGAATGGAGCTAACCATTCGGACCCTGATTGCACCAGGAGGTGCAACCGCCTAGGCCAGGAGGTGGCACCGCCAGGGCTAAGCCTCCCAGCGAGACTAGGCAGTGCAACCTCCCCAGCCAGGAGGTGGCACCGCCTGAGCTCAGTCTTCGAGCAAGACTGGGCGGTGCAACCTCCCTGACAGAGAGGTGGCACCGCCTGAGCTCAGTCTTCGAGCAAGACTGGGCGGTGCAACCTCCCTGACAGAGAGGTGGCACCGCCTGAGCTCGGTCTTCGAGCTCTGGCAGAGAGGTGCAACCGCCTCAGTCAAGAGGTGGCACCGCCTGGGCTCAGTCTTCGAGCTCTGCCAGGCGGTGCAACCTCTCCGGTCAAGAGGTGCAACCGCCTGATCCCGGAATTCCGGGATTTGATCGTTTTTAGCTCCAAATTTGAATTGGGTTGGGGCCTATAAATACCCCACCCATTCAGCACTGAAAAGATACAGATCCACACCGAATTCTTGATATTTTCAGTGATTCTAAGAGCTCAAATTTGTGTAAAGTCCAAAAGTTCTCCTCTTTTCTGTTCTTCAAGTCTTGAGTTGTAAAGAGAGGAGAGAAAGGATCTATAAGGGTTGTCTCTTGAGCCCGTCAAAAGGAGAGAAACTGTAAAAGGGCAGTTGGCCTTCGCCTATTGAAGGAAGGCCCTAGTTGACGTCGGTGACCTCGCCGGTGGAGGAAGCCAAAAGTGGAGTAGGTCAAGACTGACCGAACCACTCTAAATCTCTGGTTTGCGTTTATTTTGAGCACTTTATCATTACTGCAAACCTCCTACATAGCTACTGCTCTCTGCGCTTTTACAAACAAGTTTCTAAGTTCTAATCTTTCCGAATCTGCATTCAGACGTCAAAAGGTGTTTTCGTACGATCTTTACATTGTAGCTTACATTTACGTCTTGAATTTGTTTATAACTGTGAACTGTCTTCTGCGCTTTTACGAATGAGTTTCTTTGCAGTTTACATTTACATTTTGATTCTATTTATAACTGCAAACTGTCTTCTGCAATTTTACGAACGAGTTTCAACATTTAGACGTAAAACTGCATTTAAACGTAAATCGGCTTTCCTCGCACAATCATCAGATTTCAGTTTACGTTTACGTCTTGATTTCAACTGCATACTGCCTTCTGTGAGTATACAAACGAGTTTCAAAGTTCAGACGTAAATCTACGTTTAAGACGTAAATATGCGTTTAGACGTAAATCTGCGTTTAGACATAAATCTGCTTTTTGCAGATTACTTTTTGAGCTGTACAATAGCAGCACATTGTCTTTATTCTTCTGCTTAAACTACGTTTAGACGTAAAACTGTGTTTTTGACGTAAACTGCGCAAACTATGTTTAAACGTAAAACTGTGTTTTAAACGCAAACTGCGTTTAGACGTAAAACTACGTTTAGACGTAAAACTGCATTTAGATGCAAACGGTGTTTAGACGTAAAACTACGTTTAGACGTAAAACTGTGTTTAGACATAAATCTGCGTTTAGACGCAAACTGTACTGCGCTTAGACGCAATATGATCTTAGACGCAATCTGCATTTAGACGCAAACTGCATTTAGACGCAAACTGCGTAAACTGCGCTTAGACGCAAACTGTGTTTAGACATAAACTGCACTCAATCATAAGTAATCTTAGAATCGGCTTTTGCATCAAAATAGTTTTTATCAAACGAACGTAGCTTTCGTTTTTAATCGCTGAAAGATTTTCGCTGCACTAATTCACCCCCCCCCCCCTCTTAGTGCTCTCGATCCTAACAGACCCAACAAAAATTGAGGCAATGCAAGGCTGGCCGAAACCTATAAACGTGAAATTACTGCGGGGGTTCCTTGGACTAACGGGCTACTACCGAAAATTTGTTAAGGACTATGGGAAGATCAGTGCACCACTCACTTCTTTACTGAAAAAAGATGCTTTCCAAAGGTCGAACAAAGCCTCTGTTGCCTTCGACAAACTTAAAGCAGCCATGACAACGACGCTGGTGCTTGCGCTACTAGATTTTAATAGACCCTTCATCATTGAGGCCAACGCATCTGGAGTCGGAATTGGAGTCGTTCTCATGCAAAATGGTCAACCACTCGCATACACTAGCAAGGCATTATCTCCCTCCCATCAAAACATGTCAGTATATGATAAGGAGATGCTTGTCATTGTACACGCAGTAACGAGGTGGAGACCCTACCTGATCGGCCGACGATTTCAAATTAAAAATGACCATAAAAGCCTCAAGTACTTTTTGGAGCAAAAGATATCATCTCCTAAGTAGCAAAAATGGGTAACCAAACTTCTTGGATTTGATTATGAAATTATTTACAAAAAGGGGAAAGAAAACGTTGTTGCAGATGCACTCTCACGGCTACCTGAACAAGCTAAGGTTTCAGCCATCTCCCTTCCTACCACCGGTCTCCTCGAGGACATTAGGGAAGAATGGAAGAAGGATCCAGGGATCAGCAACATCATTAAAAAATTGGAGGAGGATCCAAGTGCAATAGCCCACTACACTTGGGATTTGAGGGATCTACGCTACAAAGGTCGCATTGTGCTTATACCTGACTCCCCTTGCATCACAATCATCTCCATACCTTCAGCAGGGCACTCTAGATTCCTAAGAACCTACAAAAGAGTGAAGCAAAATTTTTATTGGAGAGGGATGAAAAAAATTATTGCTGAATATGTGGCACAATGTGATGTATGTCAACAGCACAAGGGTGAAACTGTGGCAAATCCAGGGAAGCTACAACCACTACCCATACCAGACTCAGTGTGGACTGACGTCTCCATGGACTTCATTGAAGGGCTGCCATCTTCCAAAGGTAAAAGCACGATTCTCGTAATGGTTGATCGACTTACGAAATATGCTCATTTTTGTGCTGTGAGAAATCCCTACACTGCTGCTAGTATTGCCCAGATTTTCATAGAAAATATTGTTAAACTGCATGATGCCAAGGTCCATCATAAGTGATCGTGACAAGATCTTCACTAGTAAATTTTGGACCGAGTTATTTCAGTTACAAGGCACCAAACTCAAGATGAGCACAATGTATCATCCACAAACTGACGGCCAAACAGAGGTGGTAAATAGGTGCTTAGTGACGTACCTCCGGTGTTTCGCTAGTGACCGACCAAAAGAGTGGGCGAAATGGCTTCCCTGGGCCGAATGGTGGTATAATACTACATATCATTCATCTACAAAATGTGCCCCTTATGAAGCATTATATGATCGACCAGCCCTTGTGATTCCAAAGTATGTAATTGGCTCGGCCAAGGTAGATCAGGTTGACCAAGAATTGATTGATAGGGACAAACTCTTACAACTGTTAAAAGATAATCTCTCTACCGCTCAAGCCAGAATGAAGCAGCAAGCCGACACACGATGAAGTGAAAGAGAATTTTCAGTGGGAGATTGGGTTTATCTTCGCCTACAACCATACAAGCAACTCTCTATCAACACTCGAGCCTCCATGAAGCTATTTCCACGTTTTTATGGGCCTTATCAGATCACAGAGCGTATTGGAGCCATGGCATACAGATTTAAATTACTTGAGGATGCCAAAATTCACCCTGTCTTCCACGTATCATGCCTAAAGCCCAAGTTGGGAGAACGAGTCACCCCAAATCCAATTGCCAAACACAATTGAGGATGGAGTTATTCAGGCCCAACCACAAGCCATCCTCGATCGCAGGATCGTGATGCGTCGTCGACATCCCTCTACTGAAGTACTAGTGTATTGGAATAATCTACCACTTGAAGACGCCACATGGGAACCATATGAGGAGCTGAAGACCCGGTTCCCTGAGTTCATGGAATCTCAGCCTTGAGGACAAGGCTGATTTGAAGAGGGCGGGTCTGTTAGAACTCTAGCTAGGAGAGTTCTAATTGAGAGGGACATTCTGTTAGGTCTCTAGCTAGGAGAGTCCTAATTGAGAGGGACATTCATGTAGGAGGTTTTTTCTTAGAGAAGAATTAGGAGTTGTAAGGGAATAGGAGTCTTGAGTAGGAGTCCTATTAGGAGTTGGTTATAAGTAAGAGTCTTAAGTAGGAGTACTATTAGGAGTTAGGGTTTAGAAGCCCTATAAATAGCCATGTATTCCTTCTCTTTTCATAAGCAATAGATGAATCTTTTCTGCACCCTTTGAGCAGCAACTTGGAGGGAGGAACCCCTATAGAGTTCCAAGGAGGCCGATCCCCTAAAGAGATCAACCCCAAGTTTAAAATCTGCAAGAGTTCTAACACATTTCAGCATGACACATAATAACTTTTTGTTATGACATGCCTTTGACTCCATCTATCATTTATTTAAATCTTAATAGCATTTAGGCATACGGAACCTACAAAGAACAACTCCATCTATAAATAGTCATTTCTCACGTCAATTCTTCAGACTCAAAATCAAATCCATTATGATATGATCATTTGTCATGATTTTATTAAATAATTTATTTATTAACTTGATAAACATTGAATCACATGATAGATGAATCTAAGTTTAAATTAATGATAATAGATCCATTTAATGCTTATAAATTATTTACTCGATAAGTGATTAAATCGAGGTTTTGTAATTGACGCATAAAATATGAATTATGTAACTTTAAAATAAGACCTACCAACTTTATGTAGGTAGGATCTACTTGCTATGAGCTCATATCAGCCTTTGTTTTATTTCATTTTTTTTAGAGGTATTTATTGGCGTGTAGGTTTTCCGAACCTACACATGCTGAAAATGATGCCAAATAAATCTAAATACTCATTCTTTTTTATTATCATTATTATTCTAACTTACAAAGTTTAAAGTACTTAGTCATCGATATTACTAAAAAACGATAATACTTAATCTTCGTAGTTGGTGAAGGATCGAGGAGATGATAGTAGATAAGATTTTTTCAATTATACGAGGAAATCTTGCTACTCTATTACGGGAAATCCTCCCACCTAACCTATATAAATATAGACTTGTATAAATAGTGAGAACATATCAATGAGGAAAATAGTTTATAGGAAAATAGCTTATATCTTTAATTTCTAGCTTCTATCATGGTATCAGAGCAATTCTTGCATTAGAAATTTCGCTTCTCCTCGATCCGCGACACCGTTCTTTTCCTCTTCGGTCGTAGACCTCACTCCACCACGACTCCCCACTACTGTTGCCATTGCATCCCTTCTCTTTCTCTCCATCAATTTATCCTATGGTCTCAAATGTCGTCATCCCCCTCGTTGGCATCACTGATCAACGCCATAGTCGGTCGTCGACCCTCTCATCAGCCATGTAAGTCACTGCTGACTTCATTGGTGTCCTCGAATGCCTCCTAAGACACAAATCCTAGATATGCAGACAATCCTCCCTAATCATGTATTTAAATTAACTAAACTCTCTATGGTTTAAAACAAGCCCCAAGAGCTTGGTATGATAGACTTAGTACTTTTCTTATTGAAAATAATTTCACAAAAGGCAAGGTCGATACTACATTGTTTATCAAGAATTTTGAAAATAATTTTCTCATTATTCAGATTTATGTTGATGATATTATCTTCGGTTCTATGAATGAATCTCTTTGTGAATCTTTTGCTGAAACCATGAGTCTTGAATTTGAAATGAGTTTGATGGGAGAATTAACCTTTTTCTTAGGCTTACAAATTAAGCAACTAAGCAATGACATCTTTATTAGCCAAAATAAATATGCCTTAGATCTGCTAAAAAGATTTAATATGAATAGCTCAAAAGCTATTAACACTCCCATGAGCACCTCCACTAAGTTAGAAGTTGATAAAAGCGGAGAAAGCTTCGATCAAAAAACTTATAGGGGTATGATAGAAAGTTTACTTTACCTCACTGCAACTAAACCAGATATCATGTTCAGTGTAGGACTTTGTGCTAGGTTTCAATCAAACCCTAAGATATCTCATCTTAAAGCAGTTAAAAGAATACTTAGATATCTTAAAGGTATCACAAATCTAGGATTATGGTATCCAAAATCCGAGAATTTTGAGTTAATTGCGTATGTTGATGCGGATTTTGCTGGGTGTAGACTAGATAGAAAAAACACATCAGGAACATGTCAATTTTTGGGACATTCCCTTGTTTCCTGGTCATCTAAGAAACAAAACTCAGTTGCACTATCAACAACCGAAGCTGAGTATATTGCAGCTAGTGCATCCTGTGCACAAGTTGTGTGGATGAAAAACACCTTAGAAGATTATAAAGTTCATCTTAAAAACATTCCCATTAAATGTGATAACACAAGTGCAATATGTTTAACAAAGAATCCTATTCAACACTCAAGAACAAAACATATTGATATTAGACATCACTTTATACGAGATCATGTCACTAATCATGATATAATCATAGAGTTCATTGATACTAAGCATCAACTAGCTGATATTTTTACAAAACCTCTAAGTGAAGAATAATTTGATTTCATTAGAAGAGAATTAGGAATGTTAATATGTTCGAATGCAAAAACTTGTTAAGATTATTTTTTGAACTTTTTTTTATTTAATGATCAAATCACTTAATTGCCCTGATGATTTTACACAATTACATGTCTTAATTATATGTTGGAAACTATGTGTTTTGGATACAAAAATTTTCATGATAATAAGCATGTTTTATCTTCATTTTTTTAATTTGAAAATCTATAGCAAAACCTCGTCCGAATGCGTGAAAGTGTTAAATTTCATTTTCGGATCTTCTTGATCCTAACAATCGGATTTTCTCGATACATTATTCTTTTCCGGACTTAATAAACATATGTCATATCGAGTTTTGGATTCACTTCATTGATTTTGACATATGGAATCAACTAGTAAATGCATCTCTCATAGACTTATCATGTGAAAAATATCTTTCGAGAAATTGATTTGACGATTCCTTCTTATATCTTTTAAGAAATAGTTTTACGTGCAAGGATTTGATTCACACACATATCTTGATTGTTGTAAAAATAAAGTGTGCTTTAATATCTTATTAATTTTAACTTCATTCGAGTAAGCGCACAAATGACTTTCCTTCTTCATGCAAAAAGATTATAACAAATAAAGAGGAAGAAGCAATGAAAGTTATCTCCAGGTCATGTTTTCTTTAAGATGTTTGTATAATTGGTATCCTATCACTCATTATTGAAAAATGACATAAACCTAGTTAAAATTTGTAAATATTGTTCTCCTTTTTGTTGATGATAAAGGGGGGGAAATATATGAATTGATACTATGAGTGCCATATTTGAATGAGAAATAATATGAATTGATGTTATGAGTGCCATATTTGAATTTAATGCTATATAAATTGATGCTATGAGTGCCATATTTGAATTTGAATTATATTAAGATATCAAAAGCTTACATCGAAATATATGATAAATAGGTGATAGAAATGCTATGATTGCTAAACACTTGAAATTTTTGCATTATGTTAAGATATCAAGAAATTACATCACAATTTTACATGTTGATATCTTGCCATATGATGAATTGCTACAATTGCTATCTTTCACATTTGAAATGTAAAACCTGAAAATGGAAGTCAAGCCTTGACATCATTTTCAGAGAAATACATCATGATAGGAATCATGATGGGAGCATTGATAAGGATAAATGATCTTAACTTATCAATATATCTCTTGAATTCAAAGGCTTTGAATTCAAAGGTTTTGAATTCAAGAATGACTTATCTCAAGTATGGCATATAGATAGGGGGAGTTAAGGTTAACTCCGTTATCAATTGATTGTCATCATCAAAAAGGGGGAGATTGTTGAATCTCGGATTTTGATGATGAAGTCAATTGTCATTTGTTATCTAATCTATATATTGAGATAAGTGTGCAGGATTAACTACGATGGAAGTACGACATGCAGCAGGAGTTGCGCCGGAGTTAAGGCCATGATCACATTGAGGGTTCGAGAGTTCGACGGAAGTCCGGACGGTCGTCGGAGGTTGTACAGGAACAAATCCGAGAAGTCCAAGAGCTTGCCAAAGAAGCTCATTGGAACTTGCCAAGTGGATCGTCGCAAGTCCAGGAGTTGGCCGGAAGTCCGCCGGAGCATCGCCGAGGGTTCGTCGGATGTTCGCCGGAAGTTCGTCGGAAGCTCGCCGGAAGAAGCGATTGACGCACCGGAGCAAGTTGTAGTAAATGTCTTAAGAAATATCGTAGTTAGCATGTAGATTAAGCTAGGAATGGAAGGTGATCCCATTAACTTAATCTGTGGGCAATTGGGCTTTTGACAGACCCAAATTGGGCCAAATCGATCAACCCATTCGGACCCGGATTTCTTGGCGGCGGTGGTACCGCTTGGGTCGGCGGTGGCACCGCCCAGGAGCTCAATCTCCCAGGAAAGCTGGGCGGTGCAACTGCCCCAGTCAAGCAATGGAACCGCCTGGGCTCAGTCTCTGAGCGAGACTGGGCGGTGGAACCGCCCCAGTCAGGTGGTGGCACCGCCAGAGCTCGGTCTCTTAGCTCTGTCAAGCGGTTGTACCGCCCAGTCTGACGGTACTACCGCCAGGACCCCGAAAATCCGGGAGATGACATTTTTGAGCTCCAAATTCAAACCAGTTTGGGGCCTATATATACCCCACCCTTTCCTACATGAAAGGGCACCGAAAATCCAATCTTACTCTGTGATTTTTAGAGCTCAAAAGTGTTGTAAAGGCTAGAAGTTCTCCTCCCTCTTTTCTTCCAAGTTTTGATCTTTCAAGAGAGGAGAGAAAATTCTGTAAGAGTTATCTCCTAAGCCCATCAAAAGGAGTGAAACTGTAAAAGGGTGGTTGGCCTTCGCCTATTGAAGGATGGCCACTAGTGGACGTCGGTGACCTCATCGGAGGAGGAAGCCAAAAGTGGTTGTAGGTCAAGATTGACTGAACCACTCTAAATCTCGGTTTGCATTTACTTTCTATTCTCTATCTTAACTGCAAACTACCTCCATAGCTTTACTTTAACTGCACTTCGCCTAATCTAAGTTAAAGCAATTTTCAAATCGGTTTTCATACCGAAATCGCTTTTATCGTACGAACATCGTATTTCGGTTTGCAATTACATTCGGTTCTCTATCTCAACTACAAACTACCTATATATCGTTACTTTAACTACATCTCGCTTGATCACAAGTTAAAGTGATTTCCGAATCGGCTTTCTTACCGAAATCATTTTTATCGTACGAACGTCATTTTAAATCGTCAAAAGTTTTCCGCTGCACTAATTCACACCCCCCCCCCCCTCTTAGTGCTCTTGATCCTAACAATCACGATGTCCCTCTCGAGTCGAGTAACCTATGACTGGGATTATTTATGATCTGTGTTTAAAGGTGAATCAATCTCATTATCATGATCTCATCACGATCTGATTCCCATTACACAGATCCAAAGACATCACAATATATACATGCATATATGTAATAGTTAATATAAAGTGATAAATGCCAAAATATAATAAGCAAAAAAAAGATTCGGTATCAAGTCACACGTGCCATCACTCACGTAATTAGCTTGCTGGGCACCTATGACTAGCAGTTTCATAATCAAAATCCAAGATTCAATACTCCCCCTCTCCACCATAGAGCAGGCCTGGAGTTTTGAGGAGCGTCGTTGTAGCCCTACTATGTAAATCAACGCTAGAGATGAGGGTGCTTGACCTCCTTCACCCTCTCCTAGAGATCTGTAGGGATTTAGGGATATATGATCTCCCTAAGTAACACAAACTATCTCACAAGTGGTTTTCTATTTCATGGATTTTTACACACCAATCTTCGCACGATGACGAACATATCTTTGGTAATTAGGGATTTTGTTTTATGTTCTTCCACTACGCATGTGATGTCGCCCCCAAGATTTCCCAACATCAATGATCATATTCCTATTGATTGATTCGCTACTAATGAAGTAAGCCACTAGTGGAAAATAGGGCACAAGCGCCCCCAACTTCTTCCTACAGAGGCAAAGCCAAACCCTCTCCTCTGTCCCCCACCCCCTCTCCTCCCCATCACTACTTTGTAAGTACAATTGGTGGTGTTTTCCTTCCCTGCACCGAAGTCTCTCGCAACATTGTGGCTCTCTACAAAGGGAGAGATTGGTGCGATAGAGGGAGTAGGAGGTGTGATATACCTTGTGCAAATCCTATCGTTGGATTTCTAGCCCGATGACTTCTAGCCCGATGACCACACGCCACTACATCTAAAACCCCAAGACTGTGCCACCATGGAAGCAACATCATCTTCTTTTCCGACCAAGCGCCACTTGATGTGGTTAGAATAGCTAGTGTAGTTGTGGATGCTGTAGGATCAGTACTAGTCATCGAGCTTCACATCCCAACTCTCGCCGACGCTAGTGTAGTCCACCCTCTCCATGCCCAGCTTGAACTTGCTGCATCACTGGCACGAGTCCCACGACTGCTACTGTAACTCCAGCTTCATATCGTTGACATACTGACATGACATGCAACCCCATTGCCCAGGATTCTGACTGCTGCATCTTGCCACTCTACGCTTCTTTCCTCACCGGCACTGCTCTCCATCCTCAGAGATCTACAACCATCATCATGACATAACAAAACTGAGTTCCATGCTGTGCTCCTTCTCCCTATTAGCTAGCGGACGTCAACTATCTTCTCATAAGTCAATGGCGAACACTACCCTCTCTATGCCACAGTTGTAAGCCTTGCTCACTATTGCTTGTCGCTAGCCTCCTGCTACTCCTTTGATAGTCGTCGCCTCTCATGGGCTGTCCTATTACTATTATTGTCGTCCTCCTACTATCACTACCATCCACCGGTCATGGGCTAGCCTCGAGTTCGCTAGTAATCTGTTGTGACTACCATCTAGTGGAAGCATGGTGGATCTATTAGGAAATCTAGGGTCCGACGTCACATGCATAGCGGAAGAACATTAAAAACAAATATGTGTTCGTTGTCGTGCGAAGATTGGTGCGCAAAAATCGTGAAACTTAAAATTACGTATATTAAATATTATGTTACCTAGGTTGATCGTATATCCCTAAATCCTTGCAGATCTCTAGAAGAGGGTGACGGAGGTCAAGCGTTCTCCTCTCTAGCGGTGATCCACACAATAAGGCTACGACGATGCTCCTCAAAACTCCAAGCATGTTATCTGAGGAGGAGAAGGGGAGAGGAGAATAGGAGAGACAACCCAAAAAGTCTCTAGTCTATGAACAATTCATTCCCTCCTATTTATAGAGGTCCCCTATCAACATAACCCTAATGGATTTAGCCCTATTGGGTATTGGATCTCTATCCAACTACCCAAGCCTCTTAGATTAGTGGATCTCTATCTAATAATCTCTCATTGGCTCTTATTGGATCTTATCCATAAGATACAATAATTCAGTGGCTTATAGGATATTCAATAAGATAGGGGCTCTGATAGATATCTCATATCTGAACCTCTACTCATCGGAATGTCTACCATATGTGTGTGACCCTCTAGGCCCAATATCAAGTTGGCCGAGAGTCATACCTATCAGAACTCCTTTTGACTCAATGAATTATTATCTCCATAATAATTCACTCGACTCATCGATTGTGGACATACTAGGCCACTACGCCGCAGTCCCCAGATGATACAAGGGAATATAAACCATTGGACCTGTCTGTCCTCAGTTACCATGTACCTACAGTCCCTCATCCATCTAATATCCTAGAAACTGTATACCGGGCATGATGCTATCAGACCCATACAGTTTCTTCTCGAGTCTTGCTCTAATCAGATTCTCCCGGAGAACTCTTTCTCTCTCAATCCGAATGACTCTAGCTAGGGATTTGGCTGAGCAAGAACACATGGAATATTCCTCTCATGACATTGAGAGTGGATGATCCTTTATCGATACTCAATAGTTCTCATAAGGTTGGCTACCAATCCCGATGACCGACTGTACTAGATATAGAATATCCAGACCTATAAGTACGTATTAGGAATGAGTCGACACTAAGAGGGGGGGTGAATTAGTGCAGCGGATAAAACACATCGATTTTAGAAAACTTTGTATGATAAAATCTGATTTCAAAAATGTGAGTTGAACTTGAAAGCATACAGAAGAGTGTAATGAGAAGGTAAAGCAAGTAAGGCAGTTTGTAAGGAAGATAAACAGCAAAATAGAAATACAAACCATTTTATAGTGGTTCGGTCGTCATGACCTACATCTACTCCACTGATTCCTCTTTGATCGAGGCCACCGGCATCCACTAACGATCTTCCTTTAATGGGCGAAGATCAACTACCCTTACAACTCGATTTTCCTTTTGACAAGTTTAGGAGAGAACCTTTACAACCCCCACAACCTCCTCTTTTAAGTTTCTCTAATACTTAGAGTTTGAGAGGAGTTCACACAAGATTATAATAGTGTTTTCTTCCTTTTTCACTCTCAATTCTTGTGTGTGTTAACTAGGGATAAGAGGGGTATTTATAGGCCTCAAGTTGATTCAAACTTGGAGCCTAAAAAGGTCTCATCCTAGGTTTCCCAGGTCCTGGCGGTACCACCGCCTGTGTTGGGCGGTACCACTACCTATAGCATTAATACTAGGTGGTACCACCGCTTGATAGTATCTTGGAGACTATGTCTGGGCGGTACCACCTCCTGACATAGTCTCGAAGATTGTGCCATGACGGTTCCACCTGTTGGGTCACTATTTGGGCCTTCCACTTGGCCCAACACAGCCTAAACTTGGGTCCAGTTGGCCCCGAATTGAGTTGGCCTAATTCCAACCCAATTATGTGCTAACTATGAATTTTAACGTATACACTAAGTAAATGATTTCGATTAGTCTAGGTCTCTTCCGGCAATCTTCCGACGAACTTTCAACGATCTCTCAGCAATGTTTTAGCATACTTCTGGGAAGCTCCTAGACTTCACGATGATCTTCTTGGCGAGTTCCGATGAGCTTCTTTGGCAAGCTCCTAGACTTCTCAGTTAATTTTGGTAGAACTTCCGATGAACGTCCGGAATTCCGACGAATGTCCAGACTTCCGACGAACTCTCGAATTCCAAACGAAATCTCGTTTTTGACTCTGAGACTTCTTTTTGCTTTATGTCTTGATCGCTATTGTAGTTAATCCTACACACTTAAAGCCTACTTCGATCTAGATAATTATTACCAAGCTAATCAAATATTGTCTGGCATGTCATTGGTTCATCGATGCCTTGTATGATTCTTCAGCATATCGTCCTCTCTTGCGACCTATAACCCAATCGGCCAATTGACCTCTGCAACTCCAATTTCCTTGGTGTAATTTTTAATCTTCTTGGCCCAATGACTGATCCCATGGCCTGAGGCCTTCTATCGATACATCAACCGATCCTTCGGCTCGACGTCCAATCTTCTGATATGTTTCTCTCTAGCCCAACATGATTCTTCATACTTTAATTGTCTCTTCCAATCGAAGCTTCCTTCGTCACTCAAAACACAGATTAAATCATAAACACTCTCAATTGGTTTCATCAGTAAAATCCGAGATTCAACAATCTCCCTCTTTTTGATGATGACAACCAATTGATGACGGAGTTAACCTTAACTCCCACTATCAATGTGCTATATCGATAGAACTCTTGAATTCAAATTGAGTTCAACTCAAAGCAAATTTAATCAAGAATATTTGTAACACGTCATCATAAAATCATGCATAATCAAATTTACAATACATCATTATATGCATGATTGTCATCATAACTTCTCCCCCTTTGTTATCAAGAAAATGGAGAAGTGTAACTAGCAAGTGTTTAGGCATAATTTTAAATCATTGCATAATAAACATAATCTCAAGTTTTATCATCATGTAAGCTAGTAATTTTCTTTCTTCTCTTTTGAGAAGTGTAATTTTTTTGCTTCCTTGGCAAAGCGTAAGCTAGCAAAATTTTACATCATTTTACATGCAAGATAGCAATAATTGAGATGTTCAAGAAAGCAACTTTTGCTTCTTGAAATATACAAGTTAGCAATCTTTGCTTCTCTTTTGAGACGAAGAAGCTAGCATGTTTTTGCATCTTTTTGACTTGTGCAAGCTAGCAAATTTAGTAAGTTTTACATAATTTTGGAACATGCAAGCTAGCAAATTTTTTACATATGAAAGTTGGCAAAATTTTTGCATCTTTTGAGGTGAGCAAGCTTTTTGCTTCTTTTTAATATGTGCAAACTAGCAACTTTTCTCTCCCTTTGTCATTAGTAAAGAGAGGGGAATAACAATACAATACCATTCAAAAGACCATATATCATTTTTGATAAATTTCTTCTTTTGTAAATAGAAAGCATGATAGGAACAATCATGATTCAAAAATAAGACTCAAGTTATAATTCCAAGAATTCATAAAAAAAATCATGATTCATTTGACAAAAAGATTATCGATTCATGTATTTGAATAAATATTTTTAAACCAACATCACTTCAACTCATCATGCATAATTTCAAAATGTAAAATCATTAAACATGATAAAATCATTTATTTTCAAAACATTCATCATTATTTTCAACTTATTCAATTTGTCAAATCAACAAAATCCCTTTCAAGAGATTCAAAGTGAAATGAAGAGATTTATCGATCTCTTGAAATGTTAGTGATTTCCTTTCTCCTCTTTGTCAATGTAAATAAGAAGGAAGAATGAAAGAACATAATAGTGTAAATGTTTAAGTCATCACAAAAATACAAAGGTGTCCTATGAAAATCATGATATGAAAAATATTAATATCAAATCATGAATGCCACAAGACATGATTGATTTCAATAAATCTCTTATTTTATAAATAGCAAAAAGAAATATAAGAGATCAAATGATATAATATTTTAAAATTTCAAGTTATAAATCTCAAAAAATCAAGATAAAGCTCATTCAAATTCAAATTGTCAAATCAAAATCATTTTCAGGAGATTCATAAAAAAAACATAGATAGATTTATTAATTTCTCCTTGAAAACTCAATAAGATAGGGAATGAGAAGTTTTAAAAAAAAATATATTTTCTTTTTTATTTCATACAAGCATGTCTATGTCATTTATGCCAAATCAGAACATGCATCATGTTTAAAACTGAAAAAATAATTTTCATTACGGCAAAGATCCATAAGCCATAAATTACAAGAATCATCTTGCATAATTTCGAAATACAAACTCATTAAGCATGATCATTATGCATCATTACTTTGGGCATGATACCAAAACATAGATTCAAGTTTTCAAGGCAAAACATACACCATTTCAAACTATAAACTCATTAAGCATGATATCAAACCTCTTAACATTTTCATTAAGACGTCAAGCATGGTTTCATTGGACATAAAGCATTTTCAATCAAAATCGAAAATCATCAAGATACATATTATTTCTTCTCAAAAACATACATAGAATTAATCATTAGATTCAAATCTAACATTTTATTCCTTTATCATAAAATATATAATTTTCATGTTCATTTTTTTAAAATAAAAAGAAGCATGATATAACCTTTTTATATTTTTATATTTTTTATTTTTTACTAACTAATTTAAAAATAACTCATGAAAAGCATCAAGTAATTTCAAAATAAGGCAAAGGAGTTTTGGTTTTTTCATTATCGAAAGTCGTTAAGGTGTAGTTTGCCATCTCGCCTTTATTGGTTTGTTCTTCATCTTCGGATGAACTCGATTCATTCCAAGTCGCCTTGAGTGCTCTCTTTTTCTTTGGCAACTTCTTTTTAAGTTCATTTTTATTCTTTAATTCTTGTTTAATGAACCTTTTAAATTTTATAGTGAGAAGTTCGAGTTCATCATCACTTGAGCTTTCGCTCGAGTGGTCTTCATTTGTTCTAAGTGTCAAATCCTTCTTGTTTTTTGGAAGGTTGTTCTCATATTTATCATACGCCTTACATATCATTTCATAGGTCATTAATGACCTGATAAGTTCTTAAAGAGGAAAATAGTTCAAGTTTTTTTATTCTTGAATAGTTGTTACTTTCGAATTCTAATTTTTAGAAAGTGGTTGTAAAACTTTACTCATAAGTTCAAGATATAAAAAACTTTTACCAAGAGCTTTTAGACTATTAACGATATTCGTAAAATGGGTGTACACGTCTCCAATAGTCTCGCTTGGTTTCATTCGAAATAGTTCAAAATCATGCATCAAAATATTTATTTTAGAGTATTTAACTTTACTAGTGCCTTCGTGTGTGATTTCAAGAGTGTGTCAAATCTCAAAAGTCGTTTCACAAGTCGGAATATGATTAAACTCATTTTTATCCAAAGTGCAAAATAAAGCATTCATAGCTTTTGCATTTAAAGATAAAGTCTTCTTCTCTAAATCATTCCAATCGTTCATTGGAAGAGAAGACTTTTGAAATTCATTTTTGATAAAATTCCATAAATCAAGATTCAACGAAAGCAAAAAAACTCTCATCCGAGTTTTTCAACAAGTGTAATCCATCTAATTGAACATAGGAGAATGAACGATAAAAAAACCCTCTTGAAATTTGAAAAGAGCTATTTCTCTTGGGTGTTGAACTAAATGAGAAATAACGTGGCTTTGATACTAACTATTAGGAATGAGTCAGCACTAAGGGGGGGGTGAATTAGTGCAACGGATAAAACATGTCAGTTTTAGAAAACTTCTTACGATAAAAACTGATTTTGGAAATGTGAGTTTAACTTGAAAGCATACGGAAGAGTGTAATGAGAAGGTAAAGCAAGTAAGGCAGTTTGTAAGGAAGATAAATATCAAAACAAAAATGCAAACCATTTTATAGTGGTTCGGTCATCGTGATCTACATCCACTCCGCCGATTCGTCTTCCGTCGAGGCCACTAGAATCCACTAACAATCTTCCTTCAATGGGCGAAAATCAAATACCCTAACAACTCAATTCTCCATTTGACAGGTCCATGAGAGAACATTTATAACCCCCACAACCTCCTCTCTTAAGCTTCTCTAACACTTAGAGTTTGAGAGGAGTTTACACAAGATTACAACAGCGTTTTCTTCCTTTTTCACTCTCAATTCTTGTGTGTGTTAACTAGGGATAAGAAGTATATTTATAGGCCTCAAGTTGATTCAAACTTGGAGCTTAGAAAGGTCTCATCCTGGGTTTCCTAGGTCCTGGTGGTACCACCGCTTGTGCTGGGAGGTATCACCGCCTACAGCACTAACACTGGGTGGTACCACCACATAAGAGACTATGTCAGGGTGGTACCACTACCTGACGGTCTTTTAGACTATGTTTGGGTGGTACCACTGCCTGACATAGTCTCGAAGATTGTGCCACGATGGTTCCACCTATTGGGTCACTGTTTGAGCCTTCCGCTTGGCCCAACATAGCTCAAACTTGGGCCCAGTTGGCCCCTAATTGAGTTGGCCTAATTCCAACCCAATTATGTACTAACTACAAATTTTAAGGTATATACTAAGCAAATGATTCCGATTAGTCTAGGTCTCTTCCAGTGAGCTTCCAACAATCTTCCGGTGAACTTCCGACGATCTCTAGGCAATGTTCCAGTAGACTTTCGACAAGCTCCTGGACTTCACGATGATCTTCTTGGCAAGTTCCGATGAGCTTCTTTGGCAAGCTTCTGGACTTCTCGGTTAATTCCATCAGAACTTCCGACGAATGTTCGGACTTCCAACGAATATCCGGACTTTCGACAAACTCTCGAACTCCCAACGAAATCTTGTTCTTGACTCTGAGACTTTATTTTGCTTTATATCTTAATCACTATCATAGTTAATCCTACACACTTAAAGCCTACTTCGATCTAGATAATTATTACCAAGCTAATCAAATGTTGTCCGACATGTCATTGGTTCATCGACGCCTCGTCCAATTCTTCGACGCATCGTCCTCTCTTGCGGCCTATTGCCCAATCGGCCAGTTGACCTCTGCAACTCCGATTTCCTTAGTGTAATTTTTGTTTTTCTTGGCCCGATGCCCAATCCAATGGCCCGAGGCCTTCTGTCAATACATCGATCGATCCTTTGGCTAGACGTCCAATCGTCTAACATATTTCTCTCTATCCCAACATAATCCTGCTTTAATTGTCTCTCCCTGATCGAAGCTTCCTATGTCACTCAAAATGCAGATTAAATCATAAATATTCTCAATTGGTTTCATCATCAAAATTTGAGATTCTACAATCCGGTATTAAAGAATGGAGTACTCATACAGGATATCCTTAGTGTCTCAAGTCTAAGGACCAGATATATAATTGGGGCTACGGAATTGTTGTCTGACAATAAGGCATCATCAACCATCCAACATTCCGTAAGCAGATCAATCAGTGAACTTATTCTCCAATGAGCACATGAATTGTATCCCTAGTGTCCCCACAAAAGCGGCTATGAAGCCAACTACATCTATCATATGGACGAGTATATAGCATAGCAGTCTGTTCGATTATCTCGATGTCCCTCTTGAGTAACCTATGATCAGGATTATTTAGGATTTGTATTTAAAGGTAAATCAATCTCATTATCGTGATCTCATCACGATCGGATTCCCATTGCATAGATATACAAACATCATAATATATTTAAGCAATAGGTAATATAAAGTGATAAAATTTTAAATAATAATAATAATAAGCAAAAAGATTACATGTCAAGTCATATATTCCATCACTCATGTGATTAGCTTGCAGGGTGCCTATGACTAGTAGAATCTTCAACCATCGGATCCTGTGCTCTTGACCAACTTGGTGCTCACCTATATTCTGCTCTTTATCGCGAGGACAACCATCTCTTTCTCCGGCGGGTGTGTTTCTCTGATCGCAAGCCACACCTTCAACCCACCGACCACTGCTCATCCAAAACTCCCATCTTAAGTCCTCAGATCAGTATACATCCTCAGGATGTCTTCATTATCTTCTTCTGACATTCCAGTTATTGTTTCTATAGGGAATTATGGTACTTCTCCACAAACAGGACTTATCTCCATCAATGCTGCCATGCTAATCCCTTTCAAGTTATCAAAAGATGGCAACTACGCATCCTGGCCGGCCTAGTTTTCTAATATCCTATTTGGATATGACTTACTAGGCTACGTCGACAGCTCTCTCAATTGTCCACCAGCCATGATCAACATCTCTGGAAAATCCATTCTAGTACCAAATCTAGCTCACAAACTATGGTTATGTTAAGATTATCTTATCCTCCAAGCTATTCAAGCCTTAGTTGCTGGATCCATCACCTCATTGCTGGAACTACTTTCAGTCTACAATCAAAATAGTTTACTATGATGTGGAGGTGAATATCAAACCCTGACATCCTAACTCTCAACTTATGGTATACAACACCTCAAGTCACTCCCATATACTCCTTAACTAGCTCTACCAAATGAAAACATCGATATATAGTTGAAACTAGCCTCACACTTCTACATCAGGCCTTCATGCTTTCAATCTTTTGGACAACAACCTTTCAAATAGCAGTTTACCTTATTAATCGAATGCTTATGCCAGTCCTACAATACTAATCTCTATTTGAAACACTATTTCACAAACCTTCAAATCTTCATAAACTCAAAGTATTTGGCTATCTATGTTATCCATGGTTATGTCCATATGCCTCACATAAGATAACATCAAGATCTAAGCCTTGCATCTTTATAGGATACTCTCTTGAACATAATGCTTTCTGATGCTATAACCCCCACACCCACGAAGTCTTCATATCATGTCACGTTATTTTTGTAAAGTATATCTTTCCTTTCCAAAACCATGAGTCTCTTGTCATGTAAACCACTCTAATAAACATTCCTCACTGGAGTATACCTATGGTCATCTCAGATGAGCCTCCCATGACACCATCTAGTTCCTCCTCTCAGGATCCACACTCTACCGCTACTCTAGTTTAGAAATTACCTATTCCCTCCATTACTACTCCACTTCTTTCTTCTCAAGTTTCCCCCATTGATGAGGTAATACATTGAAAAGCACAATCATTGTCTTTACCTCCTTCTAGACCTAGTGATATTGAAGTACCTCAACCTGACCCGGCCTGTGTCAGTGATGTTGAATCTCATATTTTGATGATGAAACCAATCGTGTTTATGTTTTAATCTGCATTTTAAGTGATGCAGGATACTTCGATTAGGATGAGACAATTAAAGCAGGAAAAATCATGTTGGGCCGGAGGAACATGTCAGAAGATTGGACGTCGGGCCGGTGGATCGGTCGATGTATTGATAGAAGGATTCGGGCCATGGATTCGGGCATTGGGCTAAGAAGAGTGGATATTACGCCAAGGATATCGGAGTTGTAGAGTCAACTGGTCGATTGGGCAATAGGCCACAGGAGAGGACGATACGCCGAAGAATCGGACGAAGTGTCAAGGGACCAATGACATGTCGAACAACTTGATTAATGCTTAGTATTAATTGTTTAGATCAAAGTATGTTTTACATGTGTAGGATTAACTATGATAGCAAGGCATGAAGCAAAATGAAGTCCCGGAGTTAAGGACGCGATCACATTGGGAGTTCGAGAGTTCGTCGGAAGTTCGAACGTTTGTTGGAAGTTCTGGAGGAACTAGTCGAGAAGTCTCGGAGCTTGCCAGAGAAGCTTGTCGGATCTTGCCAAGAAGATCGTCGTGAAGTCCAGGAGCTTGCCGGGAGTCCGTCGAAAGTTTGCCGGAAGATCACCGGAAGCTCGCCGGAAGAATAGACATAGGGACTTGTTTAGCTTAGCAAATGTCTTAAGATTTTATAGTTAGCACGTAATTGAGCTTGGATTTGGCCCAACCCAATTAGGGGCCAGCTAGGCCCATGTAAGAACAGTGTTGGGCCCAACAAGAAGCTCAAACAGTGCCCCAAGAAGTCTCACCGTCGTGGCACAGTCTTTGAGACTGTGTCAAGCGGTGGTACCACTAGTCTGGGTGATTGTACCACCCCTGGCAGGGTGCCAGGCGGTGGTACCACTAGTTTGAGCGGTGGTACCGCCCAGGGCAGTGTCAGCCAGACTGACACTAGGCGGTGGTACCACCCAACGCAGGCGATAGTATCGCCCGTGCCCGGGGAACTCGAGATGGAAAAGTTTTAGGCTCCAAGTTTGAACCAACTTAAAGCCTATAAATACCCCTCCCATTCCTGGTTAAAGCACATAAGTACAGAGAGTCTAAAAGCAAAGAAACACTGTAGAAATCACTTGAGAGATCCCTCTTCTAGCCTTAAACTTAGAATTCTGTTTAGAGAGGAGTAAGTGAGTGCTTGTAAAGGTTGTCTCCTAAACCTGGTAAAAGGAGACGAGGGGTGTAAAAGGTGATTGGCCTTTGCCTATTGAAGGAAGGCCACTAGTGGACGTCGGTGACCTCGTCGGAGGAAGAAGCCAAAAGTGGATGTAGGTCACGTTGACCGAACCACTCTAAAACTGTCGTGTTCTATAGTTTGCATTTTATTCTTGCTATTACCTTACTGGAAACCTCTTTAGGTGCTTACTGCCTTCAATTCATTTATGAATGTGTTTCAAGTTACGATATTTCCGAAATCAATTTTCAACGTAAATAGTTTTTATCGCAACAAATTTTTGAAGACGATTTTACCGCTACACTAATTCACCCCCCCCCCCCCCCCCCCCCCTCCCCCCCCCTCCTCTTAGTGCCGACCTTGATCCTAACAATTGGTATCGGAGCCTTGTTTTCTAATTTGGTTTAACACCCAAATAGAAATGGCTCTTTTCGGCTTTCAAGAGCGTCACTCTCACATTCGTCCTCCCTTTTTCAATGGGACATACTACACTTATTGGAAAACTCGAATGAGAGTTTTCTTGCTTTCTTTGGATTTGAACTTATGGAACATTATCGAATCCAGTTTTAAAATGTCTTCTCTTCCAATGAACTGTTGGAATAATTTGGAGAAGACGTTTTCTCTAAATGCAAAAGCTATGAATGCCTTGTTTTGCGCCTAAGATAGAAATGAGTTTAATCATGTTTCTACTTGCGAAACGGCTTTCGATATTTGGTGTACTCTTGAAATCATGCATGAAGGAACTAACAAAGTTAAAGATTCAAAAATTAATATTTTAATCCATGATTTCGAGCTTTTTCGAATGAAGCCGAGAGAATCCATTGTTGATATGTACACCCATTTTATGGATGTTGTCAATGGTTTAAAAGCTCTTAGCAAATGTTTTTCGGATTTTGAACTTATGAACAAGATTTTACGTTTTCTTTCTAAGAAGTGGGATTTAAAAGTAAACTGTATTCAAGAATAAAAAATTTTAAATATTTTTTTGATCGAAGAACTCATAGGGTCGTTGATGACCTATGAAATAACGTGCAAGGCACGTAAAGAACTTAAGAACCACCTTCCAAAGAACAGGAAGGATTTCGAACTTAGAATAATCGAAGACCACTCGAGCATAAGCTCAAGTGACAATGAACTTGAACTTTCAATGAAAATTATGAAACAAAAATTTAAAAACAAAAAATAACCCAACTACTTACTTTAAACACAAGAAGAGGAACAAAAATTGGGATGAATCGAGCTCCTCCGAAGACGAGGAGAAAATCAAGAAAGGCGATGTGGCAAACTACGCCTTAACTACTTTCGACATTGAGGTAATCAAAACGCCTTTAGTTTATTTCGAAATAACATGATGCTTTCTATGATGCATTTACTTTTTATTTAGTTTACAAAAATTATTTTTAAAATTACATAATATAATGAAAATGCAAAAATTATGATCATACTAATAATTTCGAAAATGATAATAAAAAATAATTACATGTTTAATAAAAAAATTAAAAAAAAAATACTTTATAAAATCTTGCAATATGTGGTTAAGAAGTAATAATGTGTATCATGTTGATTTTTATATTATTTCTCGATTTTGATGAAATCATGTTTGATTTGAAGTAATGGATAATGATGAAAATATTAAATATTTTGACACCATGATTGATGACCTTATGCATGAGAGTTTAAAGTTATACATGATGATTTTAGAGTGATTTATGCCTTATTGATCTTGATGATTTTTATGATGATAAATCTTGCACTTTCATTTTAAACAATGATATATATATTTTTTGATTTGGCATTAAAAAAAAGGACAAGAGCATACTTATATGAAATCAATCACTTAAAATGTATCACATAAAAAGGAAAATATATTATTGGATTTAAAATCATGAATCTATTTATGAATTTTGTGGACTATGAAAATAATTTGATGAATTTGAATGAGTTTTATCAAAATCATAATTTCTCATGAAATCTTTTATATGAATCAAGATTTTTCATGATCTCCTAAGATTCTCTTTTGATTATTTAAGATGAGGTTTTTCAAAAGAAATCATGTCTTTTGGTATTCACATAATCTTATCTTTCATGATATGATTTTTATGCAATTTCTTATATTCATCACTCAATTATTTTTTCTTGATGAGATGAAATGAATGTGATGAAATAAAAATATTCATGATAAGATGGTGAAAAGTTTTGATCATGTATGGTAGGATGAAATTTGACAAAATTAATACCATCATGATTTGAAATGCTATGATTTGTTACCAAAATGCTCTTGATCCTAACACCTTTGTCATGCTTTAAAAATTGTTGTAAAGGGAAAAGAATTACAACATTGGATTCTTCCCTTCTTTTTGACAATGACAAAGGGGAAGATACTAGCTTGCACAAGTCAAGAGAAGCAACAATTGCAAACGAACATATCGCAAAAAGGGGCAAAACTTATTAGTTTGCTCATCTCAAATGCAAGAAATGCTATCTTGTAATCTCAAGCAAATATGCTATCTTGCCTATCTCAAGAAGCAAAACATGCTAACGTACACATCTAGCAAACTTGCATATTTCAAGAAGCAAGAGTTGCTTTCTTGAACATCTCAAAACTGCTAGCTTACATGTTCTAAAATGTTGTAAATATTGCTAGCTTGTATGTTGCAAAACTTGCCTTCTTTTTCAAACACTTGCTAGCCTAAACGTTGTAAAACTTGCATATCTACAACTTGATAGCTTGAATGTTCTAAGCATGATGTAACACTTGCTAAATTTTTAAGCTTACAAATTGCATGATGATAAAACTTGATATTATGTTTTTCATGCAATGATTTGAACTTATATTACAAACACTTGATTGTGGTACTTCTCCTTTTTGTTGATGACAAAGGGGGAGAAGTATGTTGATATCATGCATGATTTAATCATGGCATGTTTGCTTGAATTTTGGAATCCAAGATTTTCTATCAATATGGCATATTGATAGGGGGAGTTTGTTTTAACTCCGGGAGTTAAGGTTAACTCCGTCATCGATTGGTTGTCATCATCAAAAAGAGGGAGATTGTACAATCTCAAATTTTGATGATGAAACTAATCGATAGGTATTTATGTTTTAATCTATATTTTGAGTGATGTAGGATACTTCGATCAGGATGAGACAATTAAAGTAGGAAAAATCATGTTGGGCCGGAGGAACATGTTAGAAGATTGGACGTCAAGCCGGTGGATCGGTCGATGTATCGACAGAAGGCTTCGGGCCATGGATTCGGGCATTGGACCAAGAAGAGCGGATATTACACCAAGGATATCAGAGTTGCGGAGTAAACTGGCCAATTGGGCAATAGACTGGAGGAGAGGACGATACGCCGAAGAATCGGACGAAGCGTCGAGGGACCAATGACATGCCGGACAACTTGATTAATGCTTAGTATTAATTGTCTAGATCGAAGTATGTTTTACATATGCAGGATTAACTACGATAGTAAGGCATGAAGCAAAATGAAGTCCCGGAGTCAAGGACGCAATCACGTTGGGAGTTCGAGAGTTCGTCGAAAGTCCAAACGTTCATCAAAAGTTCTGGAGGAACCAGCCGAGACGTCTTGGAGCTTGCTAGAGAAGCTTGTTGGAACTTGCCAAAAAGATCATCATGAAGTCCAGGAGCTTGCCGGGAGTCCGTCGGAAGTTTGCTAGAAGATCGCCGGAAGCTCGTCGGAAGAATAGACATAGGGACTTTTTTAACTTAGCAAATGTCTTAAGATTTCACAGTTAGCACGTAATTGGGCTTGGATTTGGGCCAACCCAATTAAAGGCCAACTAAGCCCATAAAAGAACAATGTTGGGCCTAATAAGAAGCCCAAACAGTGCCCCAAGAAGTCTCACCGTCGTGGCATAGTCTTCGAGACTATGTCAGGCGGTGGTTGTACCACCCCTAGCAGGGTGCCAGGTGGTGGTACCACCCAGCACTGCCCCCCGGGCGATGGCACCGCCAGACCTAGGCTGTGGTACTGCCCAGGGCAGTGTTAGCCAAATTGACACTAGGCGATGTTACCGCCCAGCGCAAGCAGTGGTATCGCCCGTGCCCGGGGAACCCGGGATGGGAAAGTTTTAGGCTCCAAGTTTGAATCAACTTGAAGCCTATAAATACCCCTCCCTGTTAGGATCAAGAGCACTACGAGGGGGGGGGGGTGAATTAATGCAGCGGAAAACCTTCTACGATAAAAATCACGTTCGTTCGATAAAAGTGATTCCGGTAGGAAACCCGATTCGTAAATCACTTTAACTTTTGATTAAGCAAGATGCAGCAAAGATATAAGTGCAGTTTGCAGTTATGGTTCAAATCAGATAGTAGGCGTAAACTGAAATATGATATTCGTATGAAAAAACTGATTTACGTCTAAATGTTGATTCGTAAATCACTTGATTAAGCGAGATGCAGTTAAAGCAAGGATATAAAGGTAGTTTGCAGTTATGATAGAAATCAAAACGTAAACGCAAACTGAAATATGATGATCGTACGATAAAATTGATTTACGTCTAAACGCCGATTCGGAAAGTGCAAAGCTTGAAACCCGATCGTATATGTTCAGAAAGCAGTAAGCTTTTGAGGAGATTTGCAGTAAGGATAAGATGCTCAAAGTAAATGCAAACCGAGATTTAGAGTGGTTCGGTCAATCTTGACCTACTCCACTTTTGGCTTCCTCCACCGACGAGGTCACCGACGTCAACTAGAGGCCTTCCTTCAATAGGCGAAGGCCAACCACCCTTTTACAGTTTCACTCCTTTTGATGGGCTTAGGAGACAACCCTTACAGAATTTTCTCTCCTCTCTTTAAAGATCAGAACTTGGAAGAAAAGAGAGAGAAGAACTTTTGGCCTTTACAACAATTTTGAGCTCTAAGAATCACCGAATAAGATCAGGATTTCGGTGTATGTTTGTTGCCTTTCAGTGCTGAATGGTGGGGTATTTATAGGCCCCAACCCAGTTTGAATTTGAAGCTGAAAACTGTCAATTCCCGAAATTCTGGGATCTAGCGGTTGCACCGCTTGACTGAGGCGGTTGCACCGCCTGGCAGAGCTCGAAGACTGAGCCTCTAGGCAGTGCCACCTCTGTCAGGGGCAGTTGCACCTCTTGCCAAAGCTCGAAGACCGAGCTCAGGCGGTGCCACCGCCTGACTAGGGCGGTTGCACCGCTTAGCCAGAGCTCGTAGACCGAGCCCAAGCGGTGCCACCTCTTGGCTGGGGCGGTTGCACCGCCCAGTCTCGCTCGGAGACTGAGCCCAGGCGGTGCCACCGCCTGGCTTGGGCGGTTCAACCGCCTAGCAGAAATCAGGGTCCGAATGGGTTGATCCATTCGGCTCAATTTGGGTTTTTCAGGGGCCCAATTGCCCCAAGATTAAGTTAATGGGATCACCTCCCATTTCCAACTTAATCATTATGCTAACTATGATATTTCCTAAGACATTTACTACAACTTGCTCCGGTGCGTCAATCGCTTCTTCCGGCGAGCTTCCGGCGAACTTCCGTCGATCATCCGATGAACCCTTGGTGATGCTCTGCGGACTTCCGGCAAACTCCTGGACTTGCGACGATCCACTTGGCGAGTTCCGACGAGCTTCTTTAGCAAGCTCATGGACTTCTCGGATTTGTTCCCGTAGAACCTCCGATGATTGTCTGAACTTCCGTCGAACTCTCGAACTCCCAACGTGATCATTGTCTTGACTCCGGCGCGACTCTTGTTGCATATCTTATTTTCATCGTAGTTAATCCTGCACACTTATCTCAACATATAGATTAGATAACAAATGACAATTGACTTCATCATCAAAATCCGAGATTCAATAATCTCCCCCTTTTTGATGATGACAATCAATTGATAATGGAGTTAACCTTAACTCCCCCTGTCTATATGTCATACTTGAGATAAGTCATTCTTGAATTCAATACTCCCATTATGATTCCCATCATGATGTTTCTCTCTGAAGATGATGTCAAGGCTTGACATTCATTTTCAAATTTTACATAACAGGTTTGAATGATGGTAATAGTAGCAATTCATCATATTGTAAGATATCAACAAGTAAAACTGCGAAGTAAGATTTTGATATCATTACTTGATACAAACAAGGCATAATGCAAATTATAGCAATCATAGCATCAATTCATATATCTCTTGGTGATGCAAGCATGGCATTAATACTCATATATTTCTCCCCCTTTGTTATCAACAAAAAGCATGGTAATTGTGATAGCAGGAGATCAATAAGCGAATTTTGAGCATAAGTGTGATAGTTGTTCATGCCTTTACATGTTATTTTCCAAGCATATAAAGAAAAGCATGATACATAGATTGCTTTGAATACTTCTTCCTTTTTATTTGTTATAATCTTTTTACATGAAGGAGGAAGGCTATTTGTGATTTTACTTTGAGTGAAGTTAAAATCGATGAGAGATTAAATCATGCTTCATTTTTACAAGGATCAAGATATGTCTGTGAAACAAATCTTTGCAAGTAAAAACACTATCATCCATATTTCAAGATGGAATTTATAAGCAGGAATCATTTCATCAAATCCATTTTAGAAAAATATTTTTCATAAGTGTATGAGAAAATCCGATTGTTAGGATACCAATTGTTAAGCGAATCCGAAAATGAAATTAACACTTTCATGCATTCGGACAAGACTATGCTATTGATTTTCAAATACAATCATGAAGACAAAACATGCTTATTGTTATGGAAATTTTTGTATTCAACACATAATTTCCAACATGTTATTTAGGCATGTAATGGCAATCAAGTGATTTGATCATTCAATAAAGTCCGAAAGATAATTTTAACTAGTTTATGTATTCGGACACATCAACATTCCTAATTCTCTTCTTATGAAATCAAATTATTCTTCACTTAGAGGTTTTGTAGAAATATCAGCTAGTTGATGTTTAATATTATGGCAATATAATAACATGACGCATCAACTGCATTGGTATATCATTTTCTCAAATCATATTTATCATGGAAACCAAAACATTTAATTTCAATGTAAAATCCAACAGTGAGTAATGAGATTAAACAATGAGTGATGTTCGTAACTCTGCTCACAAACAAATACATCATGTAACCATATCAAAGGTCAAGGCACAGGGCATTGTGATGAGTAACATAAAGAGTTTACAATAACAATAGGTGATTGTGTTCATATATACACGTACAAGCTTATTCAGGAGGTGGAAAATTAAAGTGCCTAAATAAAGAGTCAAATTGTCGATGAATTTGCTGCAGCTCAGATAGGATTTGATCTTGTCAATGTTTAAGCCGTTCTTGTCTTTATTCAAAATAGTCCATCCGAATCCCAATATCTTCGACAGATGATGTATGCGCTTGCTCAAATGAATGTGTTTCCTCAAAGGGACAGATCGGAGGAGATTGAGTACCCCTAAAGATTGGTGTTTCCAGTTCTGGTTCAGGTTGAGGGGGATCGGTTCTTCTAGGCATTCTAACCCAGTTACCGTTTTTATAAACACATCTTAATCGGTGAAGTAGATTTTTATTTATTATGCTAAACGTATCTACTTTTATTACTTCTTCTTCCGGTGGTATTGGAATATCGTAAGCTTTCAGTATTCTAGTGATTATACCATCATATGGAAGCATTATGTCTTTCTTAGATAGTTCTAACATGTTTTGCTGGATAAGATAACCAAGACAGATGTCATGTCCTTTCATGATCCAATACATAGTCCCTAATTCTATTTGGCTTACTTCATCATGATGGTATTGTTTAGGGAGAATGATGCTAGTTAGGATATGATGAAGTACCTTTGTGTTTAGTGGCAGTAGATATTTACAACTTTTAGGAACAAATGCTAAGTTGGGATTGGCAAAAATTGTTCCTAAGGCTTCAGCATATGTTGTCCCAACAATTTCATCATCCCATGATCCTCTAAAGTAAAGTCCTCTATTTTTTATGGGAATGCCTATCATGTCGCAAATGAATTTATCCGTAATAGAGATATGTTGTCCTAAGAGATAGGTAAACATTCTTTCTTCTTCATCTACTTGTATATTGTTGTAAAACAATCTAACAAGTCTTGAATAGATGGGTTCACTAATTTGTAAAATAGGGAGTAGATCTAAGTTTGCAAACCATTGGATTGTCTCGTAGTTCATTTAAATCTACATATTTTCCCTTATTGACACTCCTAAGTTCGAAAGAGGAAAACTTTTCAGCATGATATTTTGAATCGAAAAGGGTAAGATCAAAATCTTCCACTAATCTCCTCTTCCCTTTGTCTCTTGAGGATCTTCTAGACCTCATAACTACTGCTATTTAAGAGGATAGTAATGAGCAAGAGTAAATGAATCAAAAACAGAATTTAAGGGGTTCTTAGAGAATACCTTAGCGAGATCTTCAATAGAAGGAGAGATTGTTGATCTTTTGCTTCAAAATGAGGAGTATTTGGGATGCTATGAGGGGTGAAATGGAGGTAGCGAAGCTTTGGAAGAGTAAAGAGGGGAAGGGAGTGAGTTGGGGTCGGTTCCACCGCCGGCCCTAGCTCGGGTTAAAAAGAGGCAGAATTGCGGGCGGTTGCACCGCTGGCTGGGGCGGTGCAACCGCTTGCAACACGTGACAGCCGGAGGTGCTACCTCCAGCTGGGGCGGTGCCACCGCCTGTAGGCGGTGAGCACTTGTTCTGACTGCAGTGTGATCTGATTTGAATGTTTTTGACTTGAAAAGAATTTTCATTTAGAGCAATCAACTTTACTTACGTAATTACGTAAGAATTTTCATTGTAAGATAAGAAATTTTACATGATCAAGATAGATCTTGTGACGTGTATACTCTAAATGTCGTGTACATGTTTGTGACAGATTGTTCAGGTTGTTAAGCCTTGCAAGTTCATGACAAACTTAGTAAGTTCATGATATAGTTGGATTTGAAAGTAACGAATGGATGAAATCAATGAGTTTGAAAATCTAGAGGATATGTGAATTGAGAATCATGGGTTTCCAATTCTGAGAGATCAAATAGGATTGTATCTATATCACATTTGTAATTTTAACCTTTTAATCCTCTTCTGTTATTTAGGCTAGAGAGCATCGCGAGTTCTTTTTGGATCTCGGGTTATGAATATCGAGAATCCAAAGAGTAGGATATTATTTCTTGCTCCCAACTTCAGATGTTTTATGTCTTTACAAGAAAGGATGATCTTTAGGTACCCATTTGCTTTTGGGTGCCTCAAAAATAGATTTACATTGTTTATTATGTTGCATAGAATTTATCATGATTCCTTTAGGAACCCAAATTAATTTGTTCGAACTAATTTTCTTGAATGGACAATAATACGTTTTGTGTCCAAGTTTGCAACAAAAGTTGCATTTGCTTTGGTGTCGAACATGTAAGATGGGGCCTTTTATGAAGGTGGTTGGATTTTGGTGAGGACTTCTCACAAATCCGATTCCACTTCTTTTGGGAACTTGACCCTTGTTTGTAAGGATCATGTTCAAGGACTTGCTACCAACCTCGAATTTCTTCAAGGTGTCCTTAAGTAGCAAGTTTTCCTTTTGGAGAGTTTCTAGATCATGGCATTTTATGCATGAACCTAAACTATCATGATATTCAGTTTTTAACTTATCAAAATTACAAGTAAGACTATCATGCTCCTTTTTTAGCAATTTGTATTTTCTACTAATAATCTTGCATTCATCAAATAAGTCATAGAAGGCATTTAATAATTCATCAAATGATAAATCTGCATCTATTAAATTCGTTACCTCCTCTCCGATGGCCATTAAGGCGTAATGAGCAACTTGCTCGGTGTTGGACTCCTCTTTTTCGGACGCGCTCGAGTCATCCTATGTTGCTTTGAGCGCCTTCTTCTTTGATGTTCTCTTTTTGACTTGGGGACAATCACTCTTGTAGTGTCCCGGCTTTTTGCACTCATAGCAAATAACTTGGTTCTTCTTGGGTTCAAGTTTATTTTTTGTGTCATTCTTAAACTTGTTTCTTTTAATGAATTTTTTAAATTTTCTTGTTAGAAGTGCCAAGTCATCGTCACAGTCCTCATCACTTGAGTTTTCTCTCAAGTGGTCTTCTAAAGTTCTAAGTGCCATATCCTTCCTGTTCTTTGGAAGGATGTCTTCTTGCTCTTCATGAGCTTTGCAAGTCATCTCGTAGGTCATTAATGACCCGATTAGTTCTTCAAGAGGGAAGTTGTTTAGATCTTTCGCCTCTTGAATAGTAGTGACTTTAGGATCCCAACTCTTAGGAAGGGATCTTAGAATCTTATTTACGAGCTCAAAATCCGAAAAACTTTTTTCGAGTCCTTTTAGATCGTTGACGACATCCGTGAAACGGGTAAACATGTCGCCAATAGTCTCACTCGGTTTCATCCGGAAAAGTTCGAAAGAATGTAATAAAAAATTGATTTTTGACTCTTTTACTCTACTTGTGCCTTCGTGAGTCACTTCGAGTGTGTGCCAAATATCAAATGCGGTTTCACAAACTAAAACACGGTTGAACTCATTTTTATCAAGCGCACAAAATAAGGCATTCATAGCCTTTGTATTAAGAGCGAAAGCCTTCTTCTCCAATTCATTCCAATCGATCATTGGAAGAGGAGACTTCGAAAATCCATTTTCGACAAGATTCCAAAGTTCAAAATCCAAAGAAATAAGAAAGATCCTCATTCGGGTCTTCCAATAGGTGTAGTCCGTCCCATTGAACATGGGTGGACGTGTAATAGAATGACCCTCTTGGTTTCTGGCGTATGTCATCTCTCTTGGGTTTTAATCCGTTTGAGAGTTAACCCCGCTCTGATACCAATTGTTAGGATCAAGAGCACTAAGAAGGGGGGGGTGAATTAGTGCAGCGGAAAATCCTCTACGATAAAAATCGCGTTCGTTCGATAAAAGTGATTTCGGTAGGAAAGTCGATTTGTAAATCACTTTAACTTTTGATTAAGCGAGATGCAGCAAAGATATAAGTGCAGTTTGCAGTTATGGTTCAAATCAGATAGTAGGCGCAAACTGAAATATGATATTCGTACGAAAAAACTGATTTACGTCTAAATGCTGATTCATAAATCACTTGATTAAGCGAGATGCAGTTAAAGCAAGGATATAAAGACAGTTTACAGTTATGATAGAAATCAAAACGTAAACACAGACTGAAATATGATGATCGTACGATAAAACTGATTTAGGTCTAAACGCCGATTTGGAAAGTGCAAAGCTTGAAACCCGATCGTATATGCACAGAAAGCAGTAAGCTTTTGAGGAGATTTGCAGTAAGGATAAGATGCTCAAAGTAAATGCAAACTGAGATTTAGAGTGGTTCGGTCAATCTTGACCTACTCCACTTTTGGCTTCCTCCACTGACGAGGTCACCGACGTCAACTAGAGGCCTTCCTTCAATAGGCGAAGGCTAACCACCCTTTTATAGTTTCACTCCTTTTGATGGGCTTAGGAGACAACCCTTACAGAATTTTCTCTCCTCTCTTTAAAGATCAGAACTTGGAAGAAAAGAGAGAGAAGAACTTTTGGCCTTTACAACAATTTTGAGCTCTAAGAATCACAGAATAAGATCAGGATTTCGGTGTATGTTTGTTGCCTTTCAGTGCTGAATGGGTGGGGTATTTATAGGCCCCAAACTAGTTTGAATTTGAAGCTCAAAACTGTCAATTCCTGGAATTCCGGGATCTAGCGGTTGCACCGCTTGACTGAGGCGGTTGCACCGCCTGGCAGAGCTCGAAGACTGAGCCTCTAGGCAGTGCCACCTCTGTCAGGGGTGGTTGCACCTCCTGCCAGAGCTCGAAGACCAAGCTTAGGCGGTGCCACCGCCTGACTAGGGCGGTTGCACCGCTTAGCCAGAGCTCGGAGACCGAGCCCAGGCGGTGCCACCTCTTGGCTGGGGAGGTTGCACCGCCCAGTCTCGCTCGGAGACTGAGCCCAGGCAGTGCCACCGCCTGGCTTGGGCGGTTCAACCGCCTAGCAAAAATCAGGGTCCGAATGGGTTGATCCATTCGGCCCAATTTGTATTTTTCAGGGGCCCAATTGCCCCAAGATTAAGTTAATGGGATCACCTCCCATTTCCAACTTAATCATTATACTAACTATGATATTTCCTAAGACATTTACTGCAACTTGCTCCGGTGCGTCAATCGCTTCTTCCGGTGAGCTTCTGGCGAACTTCCGTCGATCATCCGATGAACCCTCGGTGATGCTCCTGCGGACTTCCGACAAACTCCTGGACTTGCGACGATCCACTTGGCGAGTTCCAACGAGCTTCTTTGGCAAGCTCATGGACTTCTCGGATTTGTTCCTACAGAACCTCCGACGACTGTCCGAACTTCCGTCGAACTCTCAAACTCCCAACGTGATCATTGTCTTGACTCCGGCGCAACTCCTATTGCATATCTTATTTTCATCGTAGTTAATCCTGCACACTTATCTCAACATATAGATTAGATAACAAATGACAATTGACTTCATCATCAAAATCCGAGATTCAACACTCCCATCCCTAGTTAATGCACATAAGTATAAAGAGTCTAAAAGTAAAGAAACGCTATAGAAATCACTTGAGAGATCCCTCCTCTAGCCTTAAACTTAGAATTCTGTTTAGAGAGGAGTAAGTGAGTGCTTGTAAGGGTTATCTCCTAAACCCGGTAAAAGGAGAAAAGGGGTGTAAAAGGTGATTGGCCTTCGCCTATTGAAGGAAGGTCTCTAGTGGATGCCGATGACCTCGTCGGAGGAGGAAGCTGGAAGTGGATGTAGGTCACGTTGACCGAACCACTCTAAAACTACTGTGTTCTCTGGTTTGCATTTTATTCTTGCTATTACCTTACTGCAAACCTCTTTAAGTGCTTACTGCCTTCAATTCATTTACGAATGTGTTTCAACTTAAGATATTTCCGAAATCGGTTTTCAACGTAAATAGTTTTTATCGCAATGAATTTTTGAAGATGATTTTACCATTGCACTAATTCAACCCCCCGCCCCTCTTAGTGCCGACCCCGATCCTAACAAGTGACTCTCCACCGCTTATACTTACAACACAACCTCACAATCCCATAACATCTAAATATCCAATGATAACACACTCAATGAGTGGTATTTTCAAACCATGGTAAGTTCTTGACATACATGCTATCATAGAATCCTCATCTAACACTATTGAATCCACCATCTTCACTCAAGCCCAAAAATCTCAATACTAGCATAAAGCCATGTGTGAAGAATATGAAGCACTTCTCCCTAACTCAATATGAAACCTAGTACCCTTTTATCATACACAAAATATCATTGGGTATAAGTGTGTCTTTCGAATTAAGTGGAACCCAGATGGATCTGTTGCCCGATATAAAGCACGTTTAGTTGCCAAAGGGTTTCATCAATGACTTGGAGTTGATTTTACTGAGACATTCTGTCTCGTTGTTAAGCTCATAATAATCTGACTTATCCTGAGTTTAGCCACCACTAAAGGTTGTCAATTATGACAATTAGATGTTAATAATACATTTTTACAAGAGACTCTAACTGAAGATTTCTTCATGCAATAACCTCTTGGTTTTATCCATCCTTAGTATTTAAGGCATGTTTGTAAATTACGAAAAGTTATTTATGGACTTCGTCAGGCTCTAAGAGCTTGGTACACTGAACTTAGCTCATTTTTTACTTCAATTGACTTTATCAACTCCAAGTCTGATACTTCATTATTTCTATGATAACAACATGGAAGCACAATATATATTCTGGTGTATATGGATGATATTATTGTCATGGGCTTTAATCGTATATAGATCCAAGCATTCATTAAGCAATTATGAGATCAATTCTCCCTTAAAGATATAGGAATCTTGAACTATTTTCTTGGCGTAAAAGCTGTTAGGATAGGAGCGGCACTAAGAGGGGGGGGTGAATTAGTGCAGTGGATTAAAACTTCGATTTTAACAAAATCTTTCGTACGATAAGAACGGAACTTGAAAAGTTTAACTTTGAAAGCGTATTCTTAAAGTTGCGCAGCAAGGGTAATAAGGAACTAAAGCAGTAAGAAGATTTGCAGTAATGTAAATGACAATAATAAAATGCAAACCAGAGATTACGCAGATTTTTAGAGTGGTTCGGTCAAATGACCTACTCCACTTACGATGCCCCTCTTCGATGAGGCTCCCACCTTCCACTAGCAAATCTCTTGAAATGGAAGGGTAAACACCCCTCTTACAACCTTTTACAAGCAGCTCAACCTCTTACAAATTTTCAATAAGAAAGAAGGAGGAGAACTCTCTAGCAAATTGAAAACAAGACTTGCTAAGACTTTCTAAGACTTTTCTCTCAATCAAAATGCTTCTCAAAAGTTGTAACCTCAGCTGAGATTTGAGGGGTATTTATAGGCCTCAAGAGGATTCAAATTTTGGGCTCCAAAATTTGAATTCTCTTAGGGTTCCCGGTGCTGGAGGTGCCACCGCCCAGCCAGGCGGTGCCACCGCCCAGCGCTCGGGTGCTGGACGGTGCAACCGCCTAGCCCAGGAGGTGTCACCGCCCAGCTCTCGGGTGCTGGGCGGTGCCACCGCCAGTCTAGGCGGTGCCACCGCCTAGGCCAAATCAGCTCACTGGTTGAGCTCCAAACTTGGCCCAAACCAGTCCGAACTCGGGCCCAATTAGCCCCTACTTGGGTTATAGGATTAACACCTAATCCTAACTCTAATTAACATGATAACTATGAATTTAAAGACATTTTATAAGCTATTACAAAGTCCGTAAGTCAAGACTTCTTCCGGCGAGCTTTCGGCGAACTTCCGATGGTCTTCCGATAAACTCTCGGAAACCATTCTGCGGACTCCCGACAAGCTCCTAGACTTCACGATTTGATCTTGGCGAGTTCCAACGAGCTTCTTCGGAAAGCTCCAATCATTCTCGGTGAGCTCCGCGAACTTCCAACGAACCTTCCGGCGAGCTTCCGAAAAACCCTTCGGCAAGCTCCCTACTCATTCTTGGCTAGTTTCGGCAGCATTCCCGACGAACCTTCGGACTTCCGTCGAACTCTCGAACTCGCAATGAATCCTTCGTGCTTGACTCCGACACTTTGTTTTGCTTTATGTCTTCGTCGTTATCGTAGTTAATCCTGCACACACAAGCAAAAACTCTACTCCGATCTAGACAATTATTATAAAGCGAATTGACATTCTGTTGCCCGGCACGTCATTGGTTGGCGCTTCGTCCGATTCTTCGGCGCATCATCCTCTCTTGCGGCTTGTTGCCCAATCAGCGGTTGACCTCCGCAACACCTATATCTTGGCACAGTTTCGCTCTCCTTGGCCCGATGCCCGACGTTCGAAGCGTTCAGCCATCCAATATCCTAACGTGATCTCTTCCAGCGCAACGTCAATTCCTCCTACGTCAACTGTCTAAACCTGATCGAGTAGACCTGCATCACTCAAAATACAGTTAAACATCTAAACACAATCAATTAGTTTCATCATCAAAATCTGAGATTCAACAATCTCCCCCTTTTTGATGATGACAACTAATTGATGACTAACGGAGTTAACCTTAACTCCCGGAGTTTAAACAAACTCCCCCTATCAATATGCCATATTGATAGAACCTTGAATTCAAACAGAATTCAAATCATTGTAATATTCATCATGAATACTTGCAACACATCATCATGAACATATGCATAAAACTTATGCATCATATGTCATGTCATCAACATACTTCTCCCCCTTTGTCATCAACAAAAAGGAGAAGTACCACAATCAAGTGTTTGTTATATGGGTTCAACTTATTGCATGAAAAACATAATATCAAGTTTTATCATCATGCAATCTAACGATTAAAGATGTGTAAGTTTAACATGCTTGATCTTCTTGAGATAGCTATTGATTGCTTCTCTTTAGACTACTAGCTAGCAGTTTTCACGATATGCAAGTTGCAAGCTAGCAAATTTTTGCTTCCTTTGCAATGTTTGAGCTAGCAATTTTGCTTCTGTAGCAAGTTAGCATATTTTGCATTTTGAGATAGCAACTATTGGTTTCTCTTTAGACTATAAGATAGCAATTTTTACACTATGCAAGTTTTACTACATACAAGCTAGCAAAAAAAAATTACGAAAGCAAATACAAGATAGCTTTCTTGTGTAAGCTCATGATTCTTGCTTCTTATTGCAAGTTGCAAGTTTTGCTTCTTTTGCAATGTGTAAGTTTTCAAATTTTGCATCTTGAGCGAGCAATATTTTTCCCCCTTTGTCATTGTCAAAAAGAAAAGAAGAATACAGTTTTATTGTTCTTTTTCCTTTTACAACGATTTCAAAATCATGACAAAGGTTGAATAATCAAGTTATGAATGTCAAGACAATTTTTCATCATGAATATTTTATCATTGCATGCATCATTATCATAAGTTGAAGTATTACATGCATATTTTCGAAAACCTTATATTTCATTCATACACGATATTGAATAAATCGATCGACATTATGAGGATATCATACATGATACTAAAATTTTTAACTATTTATCAATATTTTGAACATGGTACCAAACAATCATCATTTAGAGCATTCATGATACAAAACATTAAATCAACATTTATCATTTTAGCAACAACTCATAGCATTTTAAATCATGATTTACATCATATGCAATACATAACATCAAAATTAGAAAGCACAAGTATTGCATGCATCATTGTAAATCATAAATGTTTCATGATGGTATAAATTTTGTCAAATTATATCCTACCATGCATGATCAAAACTTCTCCCCATTTTATCTTTGAAAACAAGAAAGAAGTAGGGAAGAGCATAACATTTGTGTAAAATATTTCAATCATTTCAAGGCATTTATATCATAGATATAAAGAAATCATATCATCAAAGATAAGACCATTTGAACACTAAAAGACATTATTCATTTTATCAAATCTCTTCCTTTTATAAATAACAAAAATTGTAGGTGTACAAAGAAGAGATTGTGATTAAAAAAGAATCTCAAGTAGTAAATCTAAGAAATCAAGATCATAATTTAAATACAACCTCATTCAAATTCAAATCATCAAATTCATCAAAATCTCAACATTACTTTCAAGAGATTCAAAATGGTATACATAGATTTATCATAATAATCATCAAGATCAATAAGATAGAGAAAATTAAATTTTCAAGGAAAAAATATTTTTCTCTTTTTAGTTGTTTCAATTCATATGATTTTATTTCATTTATGCCAAATAAAAACATGTATCATGTTTAAAACCGAAAGTGTAAGATTTATTACAACAAAGATCAATAAGGCACTTCCATTATAGTAAAAAACAATAATCCATAAATCGCAAGATTCATCATGTATAATTTTAAAATTTATTAAGCATGATCATTATGCATGACACTAAAACATGGTTTCAAAATGTTTAATATTTTCATTGCACAATTTAATCATTATGCATCATCATATTTTCAAATTCGAACATGCACAATTTCAAAACTATATCTTTTATTTTTCATGCATGATACAAATAACTCAATCATCAATATCGGCATATCATACATGATATTCAAGCATTCATGATAAATCATTTTGGCAACATGATCATAGCTATTCAAATGATAGTATCTAAATGTCAAAATTCTTTATATCCTATCATGCATGATCATTAACTTCTTATTTGAATTTCATGCATTATTTTGTTTCATCACATAAGGAATATCAAGAAGAGTTATTGGGTGATGAGATAAATATTTCATGAGTACAAGGAATTGCATGAAAATCATATCATGAAAAGATAATAATATAAGACACATTTTGTTTTGAAAAATCTCCTCTTAAATAATCAAGAAAAAATCTTAGGAGATCATGATATAGATAAAATTCATTCAATCTTAGAATAAGATATTAATTCAAGCATATAAAATTTCTCAATTCATTATGAATCATAAAAAGAATTGTGGTTCCGAAATATCACGATTCATTTAGAAAAATTTTCTCTTTAGTGCACGATAAGAAGAAATATAGCAATGATACCAATCATAATTCATTTGGATAATAGATGCTAAAAAGGAACATTGAGGATAAAAGATCTTGATTTTTATAGAGTAAATCTCAAGTTATAAATCTCAAAAAATCAAGATAAAGCTCATTCAAATTAAAATCATCAAATCAAAATCATTTTCAAGATATTCATAAAAGGATGATAAAATAGATTCATCAAACCAAGAATTTTCAAGAAAAATACTTTTATCTATTTAGTTGTTTCATATAAGTATGCCTTTGTCCTTTTTGTCTCCGAAGGTGACGTACCCTTCTTCTTTGCTAGTGAGCATAGAGAAATGAGATGGATCTCCAGTCATATGTCTTGAGCATCCACTATCGAGATACCATCTCTTGCTCCTAGCTTGTGGGTTTATCTACAAAAGAGGATAATTTTTAGGTACCCATTTGATTTTGGGTGCCTCAAAAATTGACCCACTAACCTTGTTATTTATTTTTGAATCCTTTATAGTTCCTTTAGGAACCCATATTAATTTTTGTGAACTAATTTTTCTAAATGGACATTTGTAGGCAATATGTCCGGATTTGCAACATAAGTTGCATTTCATATAAGAGGAAACATGTAATGTAGGTCCTTTTATGAAAGTGGTAGGATTTTGATGTAATCCTTTTACAAATCCAATTCCATTTCTATTTGCGATGTGACCCTTGTATGCAAGGATCATATCTAATCCTTTGCTACCAACCTTAAACTTGTTTAAGGTTTCCTTAAGAAGCAAATTTTTATTTTTTATTGCTTCTAAATGCTCACACTTAGAGCATGGAGGAGTTTGAAGACTATCAAACTTATCTTGTAGCAAAGCATGCTCTTTCTTTAAGATACTTAACTTCTTGCTAACAGTTCTACATTCATCAAATAATTCATGAAAAGCGATAGAGAGTTCTTCAAAAGATAAATCTTCATTAAATAAATCACATACCTCTTCTTCTAAAGCCATTAGCGCGTAATGAGCAACTTACTCGGTGTTGGACTCCTCTTCTTCGGACGCGCTTGAATCATCCCATGTTACCTTGAGCGCCTTCTTCTTTGATGTCCTCTTTTTAGCTTGAGGACAATCGTTCTTGTAGTGTCCCGGTTTTTTGCATTCATAGCAAATCACTTGGTCCTTCTTTTGTTCAAATTTATTTTTTATATTATTTTTAAGTTTGTTCTTTCTTAAATATTTTTTAAATTTTTGAGTCAAAAGTGCAATGTCATTGTCACTGTCCTCATCACTTGATGTTCCTTTCAAGTGGTCTTCTTGTGATTTGAGTGCCATATCCTTCCTGTTCTTTGGAAGGGGGTTCTCGAGCTCGTCATGAGCTTGACATGTCATTTCGTAGGTCATTAGAGACCCAATGAGTTCTTCAAGAGGGAATGCTTTAAGGTCTTTGGCCTCTTGAATGGCCGTAACTTTTGGATCCCAACTTTTAGGGAGGGATCTTAAGATTTTAGTTACTAGTTCAAAGTTAGTAAAATCTTTACCAAGAGCTTTGAGTCCATTGATGACATCCGTAAATCGGGTGTACATGTCTCCGATGGACTCACTTGGTTTCATTCGGAAAAGTTCGTAAGAGTGCACAAGGATGTTGATTTTGGACTCTTTCACTCGGCTAGTGCCTTCATGAGTGACCTCAAGAGTTCTCCAAATATCAAAAGCCGAATCACACATTGAAACACGATTAAATTCGTTCTTGTCTAATACACAAAACAAGGCATTCATAGCCTTTGCATTTAAAGCAAAAACCTTCTTCTCCGATTCATTCCATTCGCTCATCAGAAGAGAAGATTTTTGAAATCCATTCTCGACAATAGACCAAAGCTCAAAGTCCATAGAAATGAGGAAGATCCTCATGCGAGTCTTCCAATATGTGTAATCCGACCCATTAAACAAAGGTGGTCGTGCAATAGAATGGCCCTCTTGCATGCCGGAGTAAGCCATCTCTCTTGGGTATTAAACCAAATATGAGAGATAACCTCGCTCTGATACCACTTGTTAGGATCGGAGCGACACTAAGAGGGGGGGGGGTGAATTAGTGCAGCGGATTAAAACTTCGATTTTAACAAAATCTTTCGTACGATAAGAACGGAACTTGAAAAGTTTAACTTGAAAGCGTATTCTTAAAGTTGCGCAGCAAAGGTAATAAGGAACTAAAGCAGTAAGAAGATTTGCAGTAATGTAAATGACAATAATAAAATGCAAACCAGAGATTATGTAGATTTTTAGAGTGGTTCGGTCAAATGACCTACTCCACTTGCGATGCCCCTCTTCGATGAGGCTCCCACCTTCCACTAGCAAATCTCTTGAAATGGAAGGGTAAACACCCCTCTTACAACCTTTTACAAGCAGCTCAACCTCTTACAAATTTTCAATAAGAAAGAAGGAGGAGAATTCTCTAGCAAATTGAAAACAAGACTTGCTAAGACTTTCTAAGACTTTTCTCTCAATCAAAATGCTTCTCAAAAGTTGTAACCTCAGCTGAGATTTGAGGGGTATTTATAGGCCTCAAGAGGATTCAAATTTTGGGCTCCAAAATTTGAATTCTCTTAGGGTTCCCGGTGCTGGAGGTGCCACCGCCCAGCCAGGCGGTGCCACCGCCCAGCGCTCGGGTGCTGGACGGTGCAACCGCCCAGCCCAGGAGGTGTCACCGCCCAGCTCTCGGGTGCTGGGCGGTGCCACCGCCAGTCTAGGCGGTGCCACCGCCTAGGCCAAATCAGCTCACTGGTTGAGCTCCAAACTTGGCCCAAACCAGTCCGAACTCGGGCCCAATTAGCCCCTACTTGGGTTATAGGATTAACACCTAATCCTAACTCTAATTAACATGATAACTACGAATTTAAAGACATTTTATAAGCTATTACAAAGTCCGTAAGTCAAGACTTCTTCCGACGAGCTTTCGGCGAACTTCCGACGGTCTTCCGATAAACTCTTGGAAACCATTCTGCGGACTCCCGACAAGCTCCTAGACTTCACGATTTGATCTTGGCGAGTTCCAACGAGCTTCTTCGGAAAGCTCCGATCATTCTCGATGAGCTCCGCGAACTTCCAACGAACCTTCCGGCGAGCTTCTGAAAAACCCTTCGGCAAGCTCCCTACTCATTCTTGGCTAGTTTCGGCAGCATTCCCGACGAACCTTCGGACTTCCGTCGAACTCTCGAACTCGCAATGAATCCTTCGTGCTTGACTCCGACACTTTGTTTTGCTTTATGTCTTCGTCGTTATCGTAGTTAATCCTACACACACAAGCAAAAACTCTACTCCGATCTAGACAATTATTATAAAGCGAATTGACATTCTGTTGCCCGGCACGTCATTGGTGTTAGGATCGAGAGCACTAAGAGGGGGGGGGTGAATTAGTGCAGCGGATATCTTTTAGCGATTAAAAACAAAAGCTGCGTTCGTTCGATAAAAATCAGTTTTGAAGCAAAAGCCGACTCAAAGATAACTTGTGACTAAGTGCAGTTTACGTCTAAACGTAGTTTACGTCTAAACACAATTTACGTTTAAATGCAGTTTGCGTCTAAACGCAGTTTTACGTCTAAACGCAGATTTACGTCTAAACGCAGATTTACGTCTAAACGCAGATTTACGTCCAAACTCAGTTTACGTCTAAAACGTAGTTTTACGTTTAAACGTAGTTTACGTCTAAACGCAGTTTTACGTCTAAAACGCAGATTTACGTCTAAACGCAGATTTACGTCTAAACGCAGATTTACGTCTAAACCCAGTTTGCGTCTAAGTGCAGTTTGCGTCTAAACATAGTTTGCGTCTAAGCGCAGTTTACGTCTAAACGCAGCTTACGTCTAAACGCAGTTTACGTCTAAACGCAGTTTGCGTCTAAGCGTAGTTTACGTCTAAACGCAGTTTGCGTCTAAACACAGTTTGCGTCTAAACGCAGATGACAGTTTGCAGTTCTGAATGAAATCAAGACGTAAACGTAAACTGCACAGAACCTTGTTCGTAAAAGCGCAGAAGACAGTTTGCAGTTGTAAATGAAATCAAGACGTGAACGTAAACTGCACAGAACTCATTCGTAAAAGCGCAGAGAGACAGTTTGCAGTTTGTAGATGGAATCAAGACGTAAACGTAAACTGCACAGAACTCGTTCGTAAAAGCGCAGAGAGCAGTAGCTATGTAGGAGGTTTGCAGTAATGATAAAGTGCTCAAAATAAACGCAAACCAGAGATTTAGAGTGGTTCGGTCAGTCTTGACCTACTCCACTTTTGGCTTCCTCCACCGGCGAGGTCACCGACGTCAACTAGGAGCCTTCCTTCAATAGGCGAAGGCCAGCTACCCTCTTACAGATTCACTCCTTTTGACGGGCTCAGGAGACAACCCTTACAAATGTTTTCTTCGGCGCATCGTCCTTTCCTGCAGCCTATTGCCCAATCGGCCAGTTGACTCCGCAACTCCGATATCCTTGGCACAATACCCGCTCTTCTTGGCCCGATGCCCGAGTCCACGACCCGAAGCCTTCTGTCGATACGTCGACCGATCCACCGGCCCGACGTCCAATCTTCTGACATGTTCCTCCGGCACAACATGATGTTCCTGCTTTAATTGTCTCATCCTGATCGAAGCACCCTGCGTCACTCAAAATGCAGATTAAATCATAAACATATCTCAAGGAGTTTCATCATCAAAATACGAGATTCAACAATCTCCCCCTTTTTGATGATGACAACTACTTGATGACGGAGTTAAACTTAACTCCCGGAGTTTAAACAAACTCCCCCTATCAATATACCTTATTGATAGAAACTCTTAGATTCAAAAATCTAAGCAACATGTCATCATAATCGGAGTTAACCTTAACTCCCAGAGTTTAAACAAACTCCCCCTATCAATATGCCATATTGATAGAACCTTGAATTCAAACTGAATTCAAGTCATTGCAATATTCATCATGAATACTTGCAACACGTCAACATGAACATATGCATAAACTTATGCATCACATGTCATGTCATCAACATACTTTCATCAACATACTTCTCCCCCTTTGTCATCAACAAAAAGGAGAAGTATCACAATCAAGTGTTTGTGATATTGGTTTAACTTATTGCATGAAAAACATATTATCAAGTTTTATCATCATGTAGTTTTGAAGCCAGAAAATTTAGCAAATGTTACATCATGCTTAGAATATTCAGGCTATCAAGTTTCAGATATGCAAGTTCTACAGTATACAAGATAGCACTTTTAGAACATGCAAGCTAGCAATTTAGAGATGTTCAAGAAAGCAACTCTTGCTTCTTGAGATATGCAAATTTGTCAAGTTTTGCTAGATGTGCAAGTTAGCATTTTTGCCTCTTGAGATAGGCAAGATAGCACATTTGCTTCTTTTGAGATAGCAACTTTTTGCTTCTCTTTAGACTACAAGCTAGCAATTTTTACGATATACAAGTTTCGCAATATACAAGCTAGCAAAAACTTCGAAAGCAAATGCAAGATAACTTTCTTGTGTAGGCTCATGATTATTGCTTCCTATTGTAATGTGCAGGTTGCAAGTCTTGCTTCTTGAGATATTCAAGATAGTGATTTTCAAGAAGACAATTTTTGCTTCTTGAAATAAGCAAGTTAGCAATAAAGTTTTTGCATCTTCTTGACTTGTGCAAGCTAGCTATCTCCCCCTTTGTCATTGTCAAAAAGAAAGGAAGAATACAGTTTTGTAGTTCTTTTTCCTTTTACAATGATTTCAAAATCATGACAAAGGATGAATAATCAAGTTATGAATGTCAAGACAATTTTTCATCATGAATATTTTATCATTGCATGCATCGTTATCATAGGTTGAAGTATTACATGCATAATTTCATATCACCATTCATAATTACATTAATGTTTCAATATAGCAATTTCTTCTCAAAGTGTGTAACTTAGCACTCATAGCATTTTAAATCATGATTTACATCATATGCAACACATCACATCATAATTAGAAAGCACAAGTATTGCATGCATAATTGCACATCATAAATGTTTCATATCATGATGGTATCAATTTTGTCAAATTATATCCTACCATGCATGATCAAAACTTCTCCCCATTTTATCATTGAAAACAAGAAGAAAGTAGGGGGTAGAGCATAAAAGTGTTAAATATTTCAATCATTTCAAGGCATCATAGATCAAGTTATGATTCGTGATTCATCATAAAGCAAGTTAGTTTTCAATCATCACATAAGGCATTTAAGGAATTTTTGAAACATAGGAGAATGATTAATTTAAGCATACAATGTTTCAATCCAATTCAAGTCATGAATATCAATGCTTTCATATTGTGAGTATCAATTCATGAATACCACAGGATATTATTTGTGACTTCAATTTTGCAAGATCAAGATTATGATTTAGATAAAACTTGTTCAAATCAAATCATTAACTTGAAATTCATAATCAAGTCATTAAAATTAATTTCGAGATTCACAAAATATCATGAAATCATTAATCTCGATTAGATGGGAAAAGCATTTTCTTTTTAAGTGATTCTTTTAACACATCATAAAAAAACTCATTCATAATTCAAGTGATTTACAAGATATCATAAATGAATTTATCACTTGTATTTCATCAAAATCGAGAACTCTAGAGATAGAAAATGATTGAAGCATTTAACATGATTGAAGCATGTTTCATATTTAAAGTGTATCTTATGTCGTAAATACGAATCAAGCATTTGACAAATCTGAAATCATCCTCAAAATTACATTCAATAAATTCATGTATGACAAGCATAGATTTATTGAAAGATCAATAAGATAGAGGATTACATTTCAAGTGTTCATCAATTGTAGCATTTCATAATATGGTAAGATATCAATGCGTAAAATTACGATACAAGTTCTTGATATCTTAACGCATGATGCAAACATGGCATAATGCAAATTTGGCAATCATAGCATCAATTCATATATCTCTTGATGATGCAAGCATGGGATAATCATAGCATAGTGTTTATAGCATCAATTCATATATTTCTCCCCTTTTTTAAGTGTTTCATCTTGAGTGATCGATTTCATGTTAGCATGCCTTTTCATTTATGTCAAATGAAAACATGCATCAACGTTTAGGATCGTAAAATGAATTTCATCATAAAACCATCAATCACAAAAATCATCATGTATATCTCATGCATGAAATTGTCAATCGAAATATTTAATTTCATCATTATGCATTTCTTCAAATCAAACATGATCTTTAATCAAAATCGAGAAATAACAATGGAAATCAACGTAATGCACATTATTACTTCTTAACCATGATTTCATATTTTCAATCAAGATCATTTTATTTGTTTATAAAATATGCAATATTATCATTTTCGAAATTACTTAGTATGATCATAATAATTTTTTTTTTTTAACATGTAATTTTTAAGAAAATTAATTCTAAACTAAAAGAGAAAAATACATCATGAAAGCATCAAGTAATTTCAAAATAAATTAGGGGGATTTCGATTACCTCATCATTGTGGGCTGTTAAGGCGTAGTTTGCCGCCTTGCTTTTGTTGACTTTCTCTTCTTCGGAGGAGCTCGATTCATCCCAATTTTTGTTCTTCTTCTTGCGTTTAAAGCAAGTAGTTTGATTCTTTTTGCTTTTTAATTTTCGTTTCATTTGTAGTTTAAGTTCACCATCACTTGAGCTTATGCTCGAGTGGTCTTCAAATGTTCTATGTCCCAAATCCTTCCTGTTCTTTGGAAGGTGGTTCTCAAGTTCTTCACGTGCATTGCACGTCATTTCATATGTGATCAATGAACCAATTAGTTCTTCAAGTGGAAATTGGTTCAAGTTTTTCGATTCTTGAATAGCAGTTACTTTTGAATCCCAAGTTTTAGAAAGTGAGCGCAAAACTTTGTTAACGAGTTCAAGATCCGAAAAGCTTTTACCAAGTGATTTTAAACCATTGACGACATCCGTAAAACAGGTGTACATGTCAACAACGGTTTCGCTTGGTTTCATATGAAAAAGCTCGAAATCATGCAGTAAAATATTAACTTTCGAGTCTTTGACTCTACTAGTTCCCTCGTGCATGATTTCAAGTGTTCGCCAAATGTCAAAAGCTGTTTCGCACGTAGAAATCCGATTGAACTCATTTTTGTCCAAAGCACAAAATAAGGCATTCATAGCCTTTGCGTTTAAAGAGAAATACTTCTTCTCCAAATCCGACCAATCGTTCGTCGGTTTAGAGGGAAGTTGAAAACCGTTTTCAACGATATTCCATAAATCCAGATTTAGAGAAATCAAGAAAACTCTCATTCGAGTTTTCCAATAAGTGTAGTCCAATCCGTTAAAGAACGGTGGACGAAAGACCGAAAAGCCCTCTTGAAGAGCCATTTCTCTCGGGTGTAAATCCGAAATGAGAAATACCCCGCTCTGATACCAATTGTTAGGATCGAGAGCACTAAGAGGGGGGGGTGAATTAGTGCAGCGGATATCTTTTAGCGATTAAAAACAAAAGCTGCGTTCGTTCGATAAAAATCAGTTTTGAAGCAAAAGCCGACTCAAAGATAACTTGTGACTAAGTGCAGTTTACGTCTAAACGTAGTTTACGTCTAAACACAATTTACGTTTAAATACAGTTTGCGTCTAAACGCAGTTTTACGTCTAAACGCAGATTTACGTCTAAACGCAGATTTACGTCTAAACGCAGATTTACGTCCAAACTCAGTTTACGTCTAAAACGCAGTTTTACGTTTAAACGTAGTTTACGTCTAAACGCAGTTTTATGTCTAAAACGCAGATTTACGTCTAAACGCAGATTTACGTCTAAACGCAGATTTACGTCTAAACGCAGTTTGCGTCTAAGCGCAGTTTGCGTCTAAACACAGTTTGCGTCTAAGCGCAGTTTACGTCTAAATGCAGCTTACGTCTAAACGCAGTTTGCGTCTAAACGTAGTTTGCGTCTAAGCGCAGTTTACGTCTAAACGCAGTTTGCGTCTAAACGCAGATGACAGTTTGCAGTTCTGAATGAAATCAAGACGTAAACGCAAACTGCACAGAACCTTGTTCGTAAAAGCGCAGAAGACAGTTTGCAGTTGTAAATGAAATCAAGACGTGAACGTAAACTGCACAGAACTCATTCGTAAAAGCGCAGAGAGACAGTTTGCAGTTTGTAGATGGAATCAAGACGTAAACGTAAACTGCACAGAACTCGTTCGTAAAATCGCAGAGAGCAGTAGCTATGTAGGAGGTTTGCAGTAATGATAAAGTGCTCAAAATAAACGCAAACCAGAGATTTAGAGTGGTTCGGTCAGTCTTGACCTACTCCACTTTTGGCTTCCTCCACCCGCGAGGTCACCGACATCAACTAGGAGCCTTCCTTCAATAGGCGAAGGCCAACTACCCTCTTACAGATTCACTCCTTTTGACGGGCTCAGGAGACAACCCTTACAAATGTTTTCTCTCCTCTCTTTACAACTCAAACTTAAAGAACAGAAGGAGGAGGAAAACTAGCAGTTTTGAGCTCTAAGAACCACTGAAAAGATCAAGATTTCGGCTTGAGTTCTTGCTCTTTCAGTGCTGAATGGGTGGGGTATTTATAGGCCCCAACCCAGTTCAAATTTGGAGCTCAAAACGATCAAATCCCGGAATTTCGGGATCAGGCGGTTGCACCTCCTGACTAGAGAGGTTGCACCGCCTGGCAGAGCTCGAAGACCGAGCTCAGGCGGTGCCACCTCTCTGCCAGGGAGGTTGCACCGCCCAGTCTTGCTCGAAGACTGAGCTCAGGCGGTGCCACCTCTCTGTCAGGAAGGTTGCACCGCCCAGTCTTGCTCGAAGACTGAGCTCAGGCGGTGCCACCTCCCGGCTGGAGAGGTTGCACCGCCCAGTCTCGCTGGGAGGCTTAGCCCAGGCGGTGCCACCTCCTGGCCTAGGCGGTTGCACCTCCTGGCACTATTCCAGATCACTGGTTGGGCTCCAAACTTGGCCCAAACCAGTCCGAATTCGGGCCCAATTGGCCCAAGATTAAGTTAATGGGATCACCTCCCATTTTCTAACTTAATCAACGTGCTAACTATGATTAGATCTAAGACAATTTCTGCAGCTTTGCTTCGGTGCGTCAATCGCTTCTTCCGGCGAGTTTCCGGCGAACTTCCGTCGATCATCCGATGAACCCTCGGTGATGCTCCTGCGGACTTCCGGCAAACTCCTGGACTTTGCGACGATCCACTTGGTAAGTTCCGACGAGCTTCGCTTGGCAAGCTTCTGGACTTCTCGGATCTGTTCTCGCAGAACCTCCGACGACCGTCCGAACTTCCGTCGAACTCTCGAACTCCCAATGTGATCATGAACTTGACTCCAGCGCAACTCCTGCTGCTTGTCTTTCTTTCATCGTAGTTAATCCTGCACACACAAAAATAAAATGTTCGATCGAGACAATTAATCCTAAGCAATTAATCAAGTTGTCCGGCATGTCATTGGTCCCTCGACGCTTCGTCCGATTCTTCGGCGCATCGTCCTTTCCTGCAGCCTATTGCCCAATTGGCCAGTTAACTCCGCAACTCCGATATCCTTGGCACAATACCCGCTCTTCTTGGCCCGATGCCCGAGTCCACGACCCGAAGCCTTCTGTCGATACGTCGACCGATCCACCGGCCCGACGTCCAATCTTCTGACATGTTCCTCCGGCACAACATGATGTTTCTGCTTTAATTGTCTCATCTTGATCGAAGCACCCTGCGTCACTCAAAACGTAGATTAAATCATAAACATATCTCATGGAGTTTCATCATCAAAATACGAGATTCAACAATTGGTTGGCGCTTCGTTCGATTTTTCGGCGCATCATCCTCTCTTGCGGCTTGTTGCCCAATCAGCGGTTGACCTCCGCAACGCCGATATCCTTGGCACAGTTTCGCTCTCCTTGGCCCGATGCCCGACGTTCGAAGCGTTCAGCCATCCAATATCCTAACGTGATCTCTTCCAGCGCAACGTCAATTCCTCCTGCGTCAACTGTCTAAACCTGATCGAGTAGACCTGCATCACTCAAAATACAGTTAAACATCTAAACACAATCAATTAGTTTCATCATCAAAATCTGAGATTCAACAACATGAAAGCACATGTTGTTGAATCTCAGATTTCTATGATTCAACAACATCTAAACTCCAAGTCTGATACTTCATTATTTCTATGATAACAACATGGAAGCACAATATATATTCTGGTGTATATAGATGATATTATTGTCATGGGCTTTAATCGTATATAGATCCAAGCATTCATTAAGCAATTATGAGATCAATTCTCCCTTAAAGATATAGGAATCTTGAACTATTTTCTTGGCGTAAAAGCAACATATACATTTTAAGGTCTTTTCTTATCACAAAGAAAGTGCATTCAAGATTTATTATCAAAGACAACTATGTAGGACGCAAATGCAATTACAACTCCCCTCTCTACTAGTGAATTACTAAAATTATTTGATGGAAGTCTTGCTACGGAACCCACTCAATACCAATACGTAGTTGGCTCTTTACAATACTTAGCTCTCACCGATCTAGATATCTTATTTGTGATCAATAAATTATCACAATTTATATAGCGACCATCTACTATGCATTGGTCTGTGTAGTCAAACGAATCTTGTGATATCTTAAAGGGACCCTCAATCATGGTCGCTTTCTCCGCAAACACACTCCACTTTATCTCCATGTCTTTGCTGATGTTAATTGGGCAGAAAAATTTGATGATAGAACATCCATATCGGGGTATATTATCTTTCTTGGAGTTAATTCAATTAGTTGAAGTTCTAAGAAGTAAAAGATAGTCGCACGGTCTATAACTAAAGTTGAATACCGTGCTATCGTCATCGCCACCGCCACTACAAAATTCAATTGGGTCACAAATCTACTCAAGGAACTCAGCATCAATTCTACTCTTATTTCTACAATATATTGTGATAATGTCGAAGCTACCAATCTATGAACAAATCCGGTGCTCCACTCTCGCATTAAACATATTGTTATCTGACTTCCATTTCGTGCGAGATCAAGTTGTCCGATATGAACTACATGTTTCTCATGTACATATGATTGATCAATTAGTATACTCACTCACGAAGCCTCTCGTTCGTAAACTATTTTCATTGCATCGGTCCAAGATCGATATTCTTGATAAGAGCACCATGGGGCATGATAACAGATAAAATTTTCCTAACCGTATGAAGAAATCTCATTACTCTGTTAAGAAAAATCCTTCCTTGTAATTTATATAAATAAAAAAACATGTGAATGAGAAAAACTGTTTTTATCTTTATTTTCTATTATCTATCTTTTATAGGCTGCTTCCGTTGATGATAGTAGGAATCATACGGTCGCTGTTCTGCTCATCGTCAAAGGCTGTACGTAGTCAACAACGAGAAAAGTAGTGCACAAGCAAGTTGCTAAGATTGAAATTTCGGAGAGATTGTCACAGGCTTCGAGAGTTTGACATTTGAAGTAGTCCACTTTTAGCTTTATTTCATGGTGGGCATTCAACATTTTCTTGATTCCCAAGGGATCCATCCAGAGTAGTTCCATTGACCTTTTCTTGGCAACACCATCAATACATACACACGTCCGCGGCAGGTTCATTTATATCCTCGTCGCTTTCCTGGAAGGGGGAGAGAGAGCCACAGACGCCATCCGTCGTCGCTGAAGCCCTTCACAACAAGAGCTCTTGAAGTCAAAACCAACAGAAGCCACCGCCCGAGTCCGTGGAGCTACGTTGGTGCATGGGTCCCTTGATGATTGCCAATTTGGTTTTGCGTCGTCGGTCATCGTCGTCTACGTTCGCGCCGGTTGCCTTAATGCGCCACCTCCCTCGGCCTTACGACCTTCTAGATAGCAAAAGAAAAATCGCGTGCGGCACAAGCTATATCCACGGCGTTCCTTACCTGTCCCATATGCGACTATATCATAAATCAGTCCCTTCCTCCTCGATAGTCAATCCATTAATTCCCAAGTAGCGGTGTTTGACAGGAGTAAGAGAGAGAGACCCAATTACCATGACGGAACTCGCTTCGCCCCGCTCCGCCGTTCATCGCGACTCCCTTCACCGACAACCGCCTGGACCTCAATTCGACGACGACAATGATTCCGAGTTCTCCTTCGCGGTAGGCGACCCCGACGGAACGCCCTCAGTCACTGCCGACGATATCTTCTCCGATGGCCACATCCTCCCAATATACCCCCACTTTGGCCGCGGCCTCCTCCTCTCCACTTCCCTCTCGAAGGAAAACCACGAAGCGGCAGGGCCGGATCCGCAAGGGATCCCCATCAGAAAGCTTCTCATCGAGGAGCCGAGCTCTCGATGGGGATCGATATCGTCGTCGTCGTCGTTGGAGGCGGAGGACCTGGAGTCGTCCGCGGCGCGGGATCACTGCCCGTGGATACCGAGGTCGGCACCGCAGTCGCCGGACCGGTGCAGGAAGAGCGCCTCCACCGGGACGGAGCGACGGTGGAGGTTGCGGGACCTGCTCTCCGGGCGGAGCCACAGTGACGGCAAGGACAAGTTCCTGTTTCTCGATGCGCCTCCTACGCCGCAGCAACCATTGGCGAGGGGAAAGAGCCCGAGGCTTAGGACGGCGGCCGCGAAGGGCGGGAAGCCGCGGGCAGCGGTGGATACGGTCACTGCAAACCGGACGCACTACGGGAAGAAGGTTGGGAACGGCCAGGCAGTGACGGCACCGCGGCGGTCGTTTTTACCGTACCGACAAGAACTGCTTGGATTATTCACTACC